>NC_081533.1:1482500-1625000 GCF_030273125.1 Centropristis striata | reverse complement strand
TTGTCAGTTATATGGCAGAACAGCGTTTCTTTTGATGGAAAAACTTTTTATTTTTTACGGTAAAATATGGAATAAAATGATAATCTTAAATGTGAAATAAACAGTGTTAATATCATTTTGCCGTAATATTTTAAAAAGTTGCACCGTATTTATTACAGTAAACTTCTGGCAACCACAGCTGCTGGTTTTTACTCTAAAAACAACAGTTTTTATTTACAGTGTAGCCTCTAACCCTAACAATTTAATCCCTAACCCTAACCTAAACCTTATTATAACCTTAATTATTAAACCAGGTTTTAACCCTCAAACAGGCCCAAAAGAAGTGAGGACAGGCAGAAATATCCCAACTTTCCAAGCATGTCCTCACTCTGTTGGTTAAAAACTTTCTCCGGTCCTCGTTATGTAGGATGTACAAGTACACACACACACACACACACGATGACAAAGGGTAAGAGTGTGTCGGGGAAAATGTGCTTGTTGCTGCAGATTTGTTGAAGCGAGAAAGAGAGAGAGAGAGAGAGAGAGACAAGAGGCTATAGTGTTATTTTAAAGTGGGTTTTATGGGGAAATATGAATCAAAGTATCACATGTTTGGAAATACAGTCATGGAAAAATGATTAGACCTCCTTGTTTTCTTCAGTTTCTTGTTCATTTTAATGTCTGGTTCAACTAAAGGTTCATTTGTTTGGACAAATATAATGATAACAACAAGAATATCTGATAAGAGTTTAATTTAAGAGCTGATATCTAGACATTTAACATGGTTTTATTCATCATGATGTTGATTATGATCAATAAAACCATGTTAAATGTCTAGATATCAGCTCTCTCATCTCCATTATCTCTTATCAACTATTTTTGTTGTTATTCACACAAAATGACCCAAAAAGATGTAAAAATGATCAAAAAAGACCCCAAATTATCGAAATCGGAAAAAAAATGACCGAAAAGACACAAAATGACCAACAAAAAACAAAAACTGGCCAAAGAATCTGAGGTAGGCTGAGGCTTTGTAGGTGATGAGCAGGATCTTGAAGTGGATTCTGTGCTGGATAGGGAGCTGGTGGAGGAGCTGAAGGATGGAGCAGAGTGGGTGAGGAACCAGGCAGCTGAGTTTTGGACATACTGTAGTTTTGAAGGTTGGTGGAGGCCGTAGAAATGTTGTTGCAATAGTCCAGTCTGGAGGTTATGAAAGCATGAATTAGTGTTTCGGCAGCGGAGGAGGACAGGATTGGACGGAGACGTGAGATGTTGCGGAGGTGGAATAAGGATGTTTTGGTGATTTTTTCTTGATGTGATTTGAAGGAGAGAGTTGGATCCATGGTGACGCCGAGGTTTGGGACAGAGGGGGAGGGGCTAACTGTGAGTCCATCGATGTTCAGAGAGAAGTTTTGGGAAGAGGGGAGGCAGGATTAAGGGCCAGTGATGATGATTTCTGATTTGTTGCAGTTTACTTTGAGAAAGTTGCTGTTCATCCAGGTTTTTAAATCAGTGAGGCAGTTTGTGATGGTGAGCAGAGCGGCAGGAGTGATGATTTTCGTGGAGAGGTAGAGTTGGGTATCGTCTGCGTACGATGTGACCGAAGGGTAGCATGTACAGGATGAATAGGAGGGGACCGAGCACCGAGCCTTGGGGGACACCATGTGTGACTGGGATGATATGGGATTTGCAGTTATTGATGGAGATGTAGTGAAATCTGTCGGAGAGGAAGGATTTAAACCAGGAGAGTGCTGAGCCAGAGATGCCAATGCATGATTGCAGACGACTGAGAGGGAGCCGGAGTCAGAGGCGAGTAGGAGGTTGTTGGTGACTTTTAGTAGAGCGGTTTCGGTGCTGTGGTGGGTACGGAGGCCAGACTGGAATGTTTGGTAGAGTTGGTAGTTGTAAAAAGGATTTTAAAAACAGACATAAAATGATCAAAAATAGATTCAAAAATGATTTTAAAAAGGACACAAAATGACAAAAAATAGATGTAAAAATTACCGAAAAAGACAAAGAATACAGTCCTGGAAAAAATTATTAGACCCCATTGTTTTCTTCAGTTTCTTGTTCGTTTTAATGCCTGGTACAACTAAAGGTTCATTTGTTTGGACAAATATAATGATAACAACAAAAATAGCTGATAAGAGTTTAATTTAAGAGCTGATATCTAGACATTTAACATGGTTTTATTCATCATGATTTTGGTTATTATTAAGAAAACCATGTTCAATGTCTAGATATCAGCCCTTGGTATAAAACAAAGCCACAAAAGTTGAATGGATGACTGGAAATAAAGTGTAAATAAAAATGATTTAGAACAGAAAAAGATGTTAGGAGGAAATAAAAATAACAGTGTTTTAATCTGTGAACTTTAAGACTCTAAGACCTTTTATGAACCTGAAACGTAATCTGGAGTTTAAGACGCTTCATGTGACTGAGCGATTTGCAGAAATAAAGACAAAAGAAAGGAATTTAAACTTGTTAAACTTTGTGTTGGAGCCAGCTGGTGAAACCTGAAACTCTGACATGTATAACGGGGACAGACGGGGGGGATTTCTGCTGCTCCTCTATTTATAGTTCGACCCACTGGGCTTCACTTATGTCATCTACATATTTAGGTGTGTGTGTGTGTGTGTGTTTACTGGAAGTGTGCTATCTTCAGGAGTCTCTGTGGGAGGGGGACATAAAAATAAGATCCTGATTGTGTGTTCATGTGCCTGCGTCATATTTTCAAACTCGTGGCCCTCCTGAAAATATTTTTTTCGAGTTTTATATGAATGGCACTTTACCGTGTTGTGTGCGGAAGGTCCCTTTATTTACTTTTTTTGGTAATTTTGTGTCTTTTTTTAGTAATTTTGTGTCTTTTTAATAATTTTGTGTTTTTTTAAGATAATTTAGTGTCTTTTTTGTAATTCTGTGTCTTTTTTTTTGTAATTTAGTGTCTTTTTAAAAAATAATTTAGTGTCTTTTTTTGTCATTTTGTGTCTTTTTTTCATTTTGTGTCTTTTTGGGTAATTTTGTTTCTTTTTTAAGTAATTTAGCTTTTTTCTGTCATTTTGTGTCTTTTTTGGTCATTTTGTGTCTTTTAAACGAGCTGACATGAAGGATAAACACTTTACTGTCATTCTTTATCACTTTTTTCACTATAAAACTCTTACCAGCAGAGAGGAGATGAAGTATTAACTTGTATTATTCTGGTTTGTCCAGAGGGTGGCGCTGTTATGTAAAACAAAAAGGTGTAAACACTCAAACAGGACGGTCTATGTGATGGATGATGCAGCATTAATGGAATATCTTTGTGATAGAAATGTCCATTAATTACTCAGAAATGTGCACAATTATGTGTTTTTTGCTCATTTTACATTTTACTCTCTGTGTCCTTGTATTTCACTGCAATATTTATAATTATATAAGTCCTGCATCTCTATGGAATCAGCACATTCATGACTAGAAGTGAGAATAAATCAAAATGGTCTTTTCTGCAGAATAACACAGTTATAATGACATAAATCATAACCTAAGATATGTTCAAGGACTGTCTGAAAGTTTAAATTTCAATAATAATGCTTATTTTAACACTTTCTTTGGTAACACTTTACAATAACCATCATTTATAAATGGTAAACAGATAGTTTATTAATGTTTAATCATCATTTATAAACCGTATATAGCCCATTTAGAATGGTAAATACATCATTTATTAATGTTTAACTAACTAAATAATTTAGTGGCTAATAGATGGTTTATTAATGTAAGTTTATAGTTACTTTACCATTAACAAACAATTAAATTATAATTATTAGTTCATTAATAGTTTTAGTTGCACTCATTATAACATTTTTAACACCATATTAAGTATGTGAATGATTTTGAAATTATTCATAAACCTTTAAGACATTGATTTAAAACATTTAAAGATTAAATATGTATAGCATATTTGTAAATGCACAAAGCACTTTACAAGCACTTTGTAAATGGTTAATAATGGTTTATAAACATCTATAAACATTATTTAGTTAGTTATTGTAAAGTGTTACCGTTTCTATCCATGATAAATGGCAAATATTTGGTAATTTTTTAAAGAAAGACATAAATTTCAGTGCTGTAGATTGAACAGAGACTCATAGACCAGCCGGTTTGGATGCTTGAGCATTTTAATTTTGCACAAGACAAGAAAAATACCTGTTCATTCTACAGAACAAAGTTGAGCTAAAAGCGTTACTTCCATTATTTTGAAGGCACGAAGCCTCAGAGAGGATCCAGCTCCTGACCGTGTCACTTTGTGTTGCAGCGATAGAAAAGATAAAGACATGAAATAAGGTACAGAGCCTTCGGGTTATAAGACGAGTCAGACGAGTCAGCCCACGGGTCTTCACATTTTCTTGCTGCAGACGAATGGACGACTCGCACCACACCCGACATCATCCCAGCACTTGTCCCCTGTAAACACCAAACAAACACAAAAGCTTTTCTTCTTGTTTTGTAAGTAAACACAGACTGAAACTGTCTGTTAAAAAAAATAGACATTAATTAAATAAAAACTCTCTGTCCAAAACCATGTAGAAGAATTTAATGCTGCTATTACGACTTTAATGGACTTGCACGTGCTGTTAGGATCACTTATACACAGTCATGGAAAAAAAATTTTCTCTAATATCTTGCTCACTCTGACCTTCCCTGGGCATCAAAGTTGCAATAATGAAAGCAAAGTTCATTGCGGCACTGCACTGTTTCCGATCGGACGCCTTTTATGGGAGCTCCGCCCCCTTTAAAGAGGACCTGCCCCTTTTCGGGGACCTCCGCCCCTTTTCGCGGACCTCCGCCACCTTTTAGGTAAGTCCCGCCCCATTGTGTGATAGGCCTACACCTGGTCAGTAACACAATTCACTCTGGATTTCCACCCTGATTCATCTCATCTGGAAGTCTATTTATCCTACCTATCTTTAGGAGTTTTAAAGTGGCTACAAGGTTCCATTTTACAATAATATTCAAATAGTTTCCAGTGAATATCAGTGTTCAGTGTGTATGTGCTGGATGGTGTGGTACCTTATGAAAAGTGTTTTATGGAGTTGCAGACGTTGTAATGGTCTGCATGTAATGTACGAATACATACTTCCTACGGGCACTGCACTAGTAATGATAACAACAAAAATAGCTGATAAGAGTTTAATTTAAGAGCTGATATCTAGACATTTTTAATGGTTTTCTTGATAATGACTTTGTTTTTTACCAATAAAACCATGTTAAATGTCTAGATATCAGGTCTTAAATTAAACTCTTATCAGCTATTTTAGTTGTTATCATTATATTTGTCCAAACAAATGAACCTTTAGTTGAACCAGGCATTTAAATGAACAAGAAACTGAAGAAAACAAGGTGGTCTAATAATTTTTTTCCATGACTAATTTGATTCACCTCCATGGTTGATCTGGATGCAGTGCTGTCTGCCACGCCAGTTGTTGGGCTCTCCAGGACACCAGTTTGTGTAAGAGAACCGTGAACCATCACTCCAGAGCCAAACACTCTCCTAGAGACAAAAGAACGTAATTTAGCATCAGTTAAAATAACAGTTTGAATCAAACGACTGTCAGATATTGTGTGCAAGTGAATAGAAGTACCTCTTGGGCGTCGGAGCCTCCGATCCATGTTTCCTTACTCTGGTACGTGGCGGTCTTGATCAGACTCTGAATCTCGTGGTACTCCTGGATGTCATGCACCGATGCAAGGTTCCCACCTATGCTCTGACAGTTTCTCTGTGAGTGCAAATCAACAGAAGGAATTCTGAAGTAATTGCAACTCTAACCTTCTCTGCGCACCAAAGTTGCATTAATGAAAGCAAAGTTCACTGCAACTGCCAGAGAAAGCTTCACCTCAACAACAAGGACAATCAGCAACTTAATTTGCAAGACGGCACATTATTGAAACTCAACCTGAGATCAAACTTCCATCTTTCCACACCCGCCATCGAAAAGGATTTTCCCCCTTTTCAACTGGACTGTGAGTAATGTACGGGGCTTAGATAAGCAATCAGCAAGGACTTTAAATTCAAGGGATTTGAGATAAGCAGACTGTGAGTGCGAATCAACAGAAGAGTGCAAGTATATTAAAAACTTGATGTAGAAGCTAGAAAGATCCTGAATTACTTAAAGAAGACACAAAATGACAGAAAAAAACTAAATTACTTAAAAAAGACACAAAATGACAGAAAAAACTAAATTACTTAAAAAAGACACAAAATGACAGAAAAAAACCTAAATTACTTAAAAAAGACACAAAATGACCAAGAAAGACACAAAATGACAGAAAAAAACTAATTTACTTAAAAAAGACACAAAATGACCAAAAAAGACACAAAATGACAGAAAAAACCTAAATTACTTAAAAAAGACACAAAATTACCAAAAAAGACACAAAATGGCAGAAAAATCCTGAATTACTTAAAAAAGACACAAAATGACAGAAAAAAAACTAAATTACTTAAAAAAGACACAAAATGACAGAAAAAAACTAAATTACTTAAAAAAGACACAAAATGACAGAAAAAAACTAAATTACTTAAAAAAGACACAAAATGACAGAAAAAAACTAAATTACAACAGAAGAGTGCAAGTATATTAAAAACGTGTTGTAGAAGCAGTGAATCAAAGTCATCCCTGTTACCTCAGCTTTGGCCCAAGTCATGGGGGCTGGAAAATAGTGGAAACAGCGACCATTGATGTTGGTCCAACGGCCGGAGCAAGATGTGGACCTCTTGACCAGATGACTCTTCACTGGGAACAAATAAGAGCAATAATGGATATGTCTTCAAGTTAGATTACTTCATTTCCAAAAACAAAACAAAGGATAATCCCTGTTCTGGTGACCAGTCAGTTTTAGATTTGATAGAGTTTGGAAAAACCAAAAAAAACACAGTGTAAGTAACATTGTGTTTTTATTCACTAATATGAATTGCAATCGTTGGCATGTCTAACTAGCTTGTGACCTACAGTCAGTGGTGGAAGTAGTATTCAGATCCTTTACTGCAGTACAAGTACTAATACACACTGTGAAATTATTCCACTGCAGTAAAAGTCCTGCATTCAAAACGTACTGAAGTAAAAGTACAAAATTATCAGCATCAAAATGTACTTAAAGTATCAAAAGTAAAACTTGTTATGTCGAACGGACCCACTCAGATTGTTTTATTCCAAATGCTAGATTTTTTATTATTGATGCATTAATGTAAGCAACGTTTTACTGTAGTCAAGGTAGAGCTCATTATAACTAGAGTCTAAAGTAACTAAAGCTGTCAGGTAAATGTAGTGGAGTAAAAAAAATACAATATTTGCCCTCAAAATGTAGTGCAGTAAAATGTCAAGGCAAACACACACGCACCTTTTCTCTTGTTCAACTGGACTGTGAGTAATGTAACTGGGCTTAGATAAGCAATCAGCAAGGACTTTAAATACAAGGGATTTGATCTGTAATTAATGTTTTGGTATTTTTGTGTTTTTAAGTATATTTGTTGTGATATTCGTGTAGCTGTAGATGTTAATCTTGCTTTATACAGACAGTCAGTCTTATACGCAACTAACTTTACTAACCTTTGATTTGATCACACACTGATTTACACATACTTTAAGTTAGCTGTAACAAAAACACAGTAGTCAACAGCTAAACCAGGATTTTTTTTGTCAAAATGAAATATCTTTTCCTTTACCAGGACTGACTAAACCAGGCGTCTGCAACCTTTACTAACAAAAAGAGCCATTGTTGTTAAAAAAAGAGAAATATTATGGTTTTATTTTATTATTTTAAATAACCTACTAAGTCTAAATTAACCTATCAACATTACTAACGGTCAAAATGAGTTTTATTATTATAGGGGTTTGTCAGAATGCAGCGAGGCTGGACACCGAATAAATATTGAAGGAGATTTGGAATCAAAAGCTTGCCTCGTTAGCCTCGTTAACTCAAAACTAGACTTGAAGTTGGAAAAATGACGAGGTCAAGGCACCGGGCCTGTAGACTTTTGTAAACTAGACTTTTTTTGATGCTGTATATGAGCTACTAAAGCGATCCTTTTATCAGGTAAAAACGTAATAATGTTTTGAAGGTAAATGTAAAAGAGGAAATACTGACCGCTCAGATCCTTGGAGGCCGCTGCTTCTGGAACAACTGGACAGTTTCACATGGCAGTTATTGACTTGGTTCAGTAAATAAAACTCCTCTCTGTTAACCCTTTGATGCACAACATGGGTCTAAACCAGGGGTCTCAAACTCAAATTACCTGGGGACCGCTGGAGGCAGTATCAAAATGACCAAAAAAAGACACTAAATGACAGAAAAAAACCTAAATTACTTAAAAAAGACACAAAATGACAGAAAAAAACTAAATTCCTTAAAAAAGACACAAAATGACAGAAAAAACCCTAAATTCCTTAAAAAACACACAAAATGACAGAAAAAAAATTAAAATTACTTAAAAAAGACACAAAATGACAGAAAAAAATAAATTACTTAAAAAAGACACAAAATGACAGAAAAAAACCTAAATTACTTAAAAAAGACACAAAATGACAGAAAAAAACCTAATTTACTTAAAAAAGACACAAAATGACAGAAAAAAACCTAATTTACTTAAAAAAAACACAAAATGACAGAAAAAAAACTAAATTACTTAAAAAAGACACAAAATGACAGAAAAAAACCTAATTTACTTAAAAAAAACACAAAATGACAGAAAAAAACTTAATTTACTTAAAAAAGACACAAAATGACAGAAAAAAACCTAAATTACTTAAAAAAGACACAAAATGACCAAAAAAGACACAAAATGACAGAAAAAACCTAAATTACTTAAAAAAGACACAAAATGACAGAAAAAAACCTAAATTACTTAAAAAAGACACAAAATGACATAAAAAACTAAATTACTTAAAAAAGACACAAAATGACATAAAAAAAAACTAAATTCCTTAAAAAAGACACAAAATGACAGAAAAAAACTAAATTACTTAAAAAGACACAAAATGACAGAAAAAAACTAAATTACTTAAAAAAGACACAAAATGACAGAAAAAAAACTAAATTACTTCAAGACACAAAATGACAAAAAATAAACAGAATTACCAAAAAAGACACAAAATTACCAAAAAAGACTCAAATTTATTAGAAAAAGACAAAATTATTTAAAAAAAGACACACAATTATTAAAGAAGACAAACAACTATTTAAAAAAGACAAAAAAAAGACATTCTATATCTTTGCAATAAATTAATTTCATCATTCAGTATTGCAGGTTTTCCTCAAATAACTTGTTTTTGTTCATCATACGTCCTCATTTTTTGTTTTCATTTCTTACTTTTTACTTTTTTTTTTTATCACTACGCTTCTAACGCACAAGGTGATTCTTGGCCCATGTTGTGCATTAGAAGGTGTTTATATGTTGAGCATCAAAGGGTTGAATGGACACAATAGAATCTGTTTATAATACTGATATAAATAATAATAATAATAATACTAATAATACTCACCAGCAGCTCTGGTTAGAGCCACCGTTACACAGAGCAGAGCAGACACAGCCAACATCTTCATGATTCTCTAAATGAACCTTTAATAAAAGAGGCACAGACCTGTCAGTAATATCCTGATTATAATATAATATATTATAGTATAATATAATATTAATAATATAATATCAGTCTGTTAAATGACAGAAACAAACCTGCTGCAGAATTCTCTCGTCAGCCTGAAGGAAGAGCTGAACTTATATACAGTAACTTATCTTTACATCACACACACACACACAGAAAAAAATGTGTTGAGAAATAAAGCCCCAAAGTTTCACAAATTTTAAGCTGTAAAGGTTCAAAGAGAGAGTTTAGAGAGTTTCTCTACGGTGAAGACCTTCAGGATGATTCTGCAGCAGATACAATGAGAACGCACTTTCTGACTTCTTCATTTCACCGTCTGCAGCCTGGAAGATAAGTTCTGTGGTAAATGACTCAAGTTAAAGTTGTATACATTTAATTTACACGTTCCATAAACTGTGTGGAGTGAATCATAAGAATCATGCAAAAGTTTTTATTAAAATGTCAGGCCGCACAGAGAGAAATAAAAGAGCTATGAAACACCTGACTGAGTAGAAACTAGACAGAGAAAATTCGCTCCTAAGGAGGAAAACACTATATATATATTACACTATACTGTATAAATGCTAATCTAAGATAAGGGGAAAAACAACAAAATAAAAACTTCTACAAACTAAAAGCGCTCCAAAAGGGAAGAACAAAACCTGATAGAAAAAATAAAAGATTCTACTAAAACACTATGAAAAACTGGATCAGGACTAAAGGGTGAAAATAATACAGAACACAAAATCACTCCAAAAGGAGGAAAAACAAAACGGCTTGTAGAACCTGATAATGTAATAAAAATCTGCACTTGAGTCCAGTGAAAATGTAATAAAACCTGATAATGTAATAACTTCCCAATAATGTGATAAAGTGCATTTCCCAATAATATAATACACTTTTAACCAATAATGTAATAAAGTATAACATTAATGGAGGTTATTACATTATCAGGTTAGCCTTCATTTCCCAAGTCCTGATAATGTAATAATTCCCCAATATTGTAATAATTTAACAGCAGACCACCCATTACTTGGGTTCAAGTGGTGATACTGTGTATCAACTCTAGCTCCAGAGCTCTAGCGCCACCAACAGGTCAAAGTTGAATGTTTATTCACTATTGACCCGTTCATCCGTTTTTCACCAACGAGGTATCCATGACAACACGAATGCATTCAACAGCTTCTTGAAATCTAAAGGTGCTTGGCCGTGACAACCAATCAAACTTAATGTCACCAAACAGGAAGTTAGCCTATTTCTCAGCAACCCTTTAACATATCTTAACCAAACTTGGTACATAGAGTCATGACATCATCCTGGGAACACCTAAACAATTTGGTGAACTTTGAGATCTAGGGGGCGGTGCAATATTGAAAATGTGTTTTAACTCCTATATCTTCACATAACTTATTTTTCAATGTCTGGTGATATTGCCAGACCTCTCCAAATAGCTCCAAAACTATTTTGCACATCAGAATTTGGCTGCCATTCTGATCTTTGAGCATCCTGGTGTTAAACTTTAACTCTTATTGACATTAAACAGGCTTAGAACCTAGGAAAAAAACCTGGTCTCAACCAGCCTTGGTGCCATCCACTATACATGCCCCTTCATCATTGCTTGCAGCTTTTATACGTTTTTGGAATGGATTATTTTGTATTTCAAACTATATGTAATTACGTGTGCCTAGTGCTTTCAGAACGTTTTCACATAATCAACAGCAAGATTAGGCTACAAAGCACTGCTCAAACAGTGCAGTAACACTTTACTTTTTACTAAGTACATAGGTTGGATACATTGTATTAGGGACCCTGTAAAATAAAGTGTTACCAACAGTGCTCTGAGCTCGTTAGATATCACTGGCAAATGGCAGTGGACTCCAAATGCAACAATTTTGTATTTGTTCAGTTAATTTCAACACACAACAAAAGCAACCTATCCAGAAAAGCAACCTCATTTTAGAGCCACCATTTTAGAACTTCTAATGGTTGATGTCTTCATCATCATATTTTGAACATGGATTTGAACTTTCTTTCGGCATCCATATACTGAACTGGTGTATAATCCATAAACCAATAGTAAATAGACAATGTATTATCGTTATTGAATGTGAATATTATATGAAATAACTTCACTAACCAAAGCCTCATTTGCCCTCCATGTTTTAGTAGACAGACTAATTGAAGTAAATATAGAATATAAAATACATTTATAATAATAAAAGGGACTTTATACACTGGACAGCTATCGATGAGCCTTTGGTACCAGCATGTAGTTAGAAAAACCATGTAGGTAATGCAATACTTGTAATGTAATACTATATTTTTGATTATTTGTATTAGTAGTAATAATGTATTAGACAATAATTGTAGTAATAATAATAACAACTAGAAACAACTAGAGTGGATGCAATATACTGGCTAAAATGTTGCTATGTTGCTGAGCTCAATGAGCTAGCTGATTAATTTGAAACACGTGCATCAAGGACATATAAGGAGAGACCTTTGACCTTCATCATCAAATCAATTAATCTTTAAGTCCCTACAAACACTCATACCAAATTTGAATCACTTGCACCAATGCATTCTAGAGATACTGCACTCAAGAATATCATGGCTGTCAGAGAGCCAAATGGTTTTGAATTTGAAAAAGCTGTTTGACACATGTGTTCAACTTGGTCTGAAGATCATATGCCAAGTTTCATGAAGATTGGACAGAATATGTGGCCCCCTAGAGGTCAAAGGTCACCAGATGTTTTGGGTGTCCCCAGGATGATGTCATGAGTCATATGATGATGTCATGATGTCATATGTACCAAGTTTGGTTAAGATATGCTAAAGGGTTACTGAGAAATGGGCTTACTTCCTGTTTGGCGACCTCACCATCAAGTTTGATTGGCTGTCACAGCCAAGTGCCTTTGAATTTCAAGGAGATGTTGAATGCATTTGTGTGTCATGGTCTGAAGATCATCTGGGCCAAGATTAGAGAAGATAAGACAAAATGTGTGATAAGAGAGGCCTTTTAAAGGTTTTTGATCAAATCAAAGATGGCGGAAAATCCAATATGGCCGAAAACCCCCATTGAGGATGCACTGAGTTCGGATTGGCCCAAGGGTTCCAGTGATACCTCGTTTGTGAAAAACGGATGAACGGGTCAAAAGTTGATAAACATTCAACTTTGACCTGTTGGTGGCGCTAGAGCTCTGGAGCTAGAGTTGATACACAGTATCACCACTTGAACCCAAGTAATGGGTGGTCTGCTGCACTTTATTACATTATTGGGAAGTTATTACATTATCAGGTTCTACAGGGCTGACTCAAAAAACTATGAAACTAAGAACTGAGCTTAACTAATAAATTATAAAGAAAAATCACACAGACTATTGGAACACATGGAGGGAAGGGAGCACCAGGTGAACAGACTATTGAACACATGGAGGGAAGGGAGCACCAGGTGAACACAGACTATTGGAACAGTGACAGAAAATGTTTTTTTCTCTGTCAGGTTTGCATGCAAATATGCTGTTTTGACCAAAATATGTAATTGTCGCACTTCTATGGAATCAGAACAATCATTTCTAACATTTTCCTTTATTAACCATCTTAGTTCAGCTGGAAAAACCTTCATCACGAAGCTGAAAATGGCTGTTTTTCTGACTTTTTAGAGAGATGTCGTTCTCAACATGTGATGATCTTATATGTAATCTGCAGCGATGCATCATATTCTATATCTACAATATATATAGATACAATAGTAAAACACTGACAGGGAACATTTTTACTGCACAATAAGTACTTTTACTGCCAATAAAACTTACAAACCTTTACATAAGTAAAGTTGTGAATACAGGATTTTGAGTATTTTGGACTTTTCATTTTACTTTTAGTAATTACTGAAATAATAACATATATACACATGGTGAAGCATAAAACTGGTCCACAGAGAGTTTAGAGAGTTTCTCTACGGTGAAGACCTTTAGGATGATTCTGCAGCAGATACAATGAGAACACACTTTCTGACTTCTTCATTTCACCGTCTGCAGCCTGTAAGATAAGTTCTGTGGTTTGTGACACAAGTTAAAATTACAGTTGCTGTTACAGTTAAAAGTACAGTTAAAAGTACAGTGAATGAATGAAGAACACATTATTCATTTAATTCACATTACTTTATAACAGCAACCAAATTAAATTGTATACATTTAATTTACACGTTCCATAAACTGTGTGGAGTGAATCATAAGAATCATGCAAAAGCTTTTATAAAAATGTTTTTTTTCTCGGTAAGGTATTCATACAAAAATGCTGTTTGGGGAAAATATGTAATTATTGCAATTGTATGGAATCACAATGTAGCACAATCAGGGCTCCACTCTGTCAGCAGTAACACTAATTACAAATGATAAAAAAAACTTTTTTAGTGTCAAATATTGGAAAAAGGATATTGAGTCTCCACATTCTAAACATCTTTGTCACACAGAGGTGAGGTGGTGTTTTATTTTGTGTTCTGGTCCTGTTATTTCCTGTTTTATTTTGAAATAGTAACTCTGGTTTCAGGTCACTTGTCCTTCCCCAAGCGGCTTTTTGAGTCAGCAGTTTTGTTTTTCCTCCTTTTGGAGTGATTTTGTGTTCTTTATTATTTTCCCCCTTTAGTCCTGATCCAGTTTTTCATAGTGTTTTAGTAGAATCTTTTATTTTTCCTATCAGGTTTGGTTCCTCCCTTTTGGAGCGCTTTGTATGTGTTATTATTTAATAGTTTTCCCCTCGAGAGTTGTTAATCTTATCTTAGATTAGGATTTATAGATACAGTATATATATATATATATATATATATATATATATATATAGTGTTTTCCTCCTTTGGAGCGACTTTTCTTTGTCTAGTTTCTACTCAGTCAGGTGTTTCATCACTCTTTTCTTTCTCTCTGTGAGGACTTTCATTTGTCAAGATTTACTAGAGATACAAGAACATTTATTACCCAAAACTATAAACATTAATGATCTTCAATTGACAAACAAGAAATAAAACCTTGTTAATTTTAACCTTTTTAATGTCTGGAACAGTTAAACCTTAGGAATTAGCTCTTCAAGTTTATTAATGTAACTTTATAATGTTATGTGAAGACGCTACATGTTTATGTATGAAGCTGGCTGGAGTGGAAACACCCGGTGGAGAGATGAATGTTCTCTGGTTTGTCCAGAGGATGGCGCTGTTAAACAACAAGGTGTAAACACTCCTGCAAACAGGACGCTCTATGTGATGGTTGATGCAGCTTTAATGGAATATCTTTGTGATAGAAATGCCTATTATTTACTCAGAAATGTGCACAATTATGCGTTTTTTGCTCATTTGTGTCTTTTTTTGTGTCTGTTTTGGTAATTTTGTCTTTTTTTTAGTTATTTTGTGTCTTTTTTTGTCAGTTTGTGTCTTTTTTGTCATTTTGTGTCTGTTGTGTCTTAAGTTATTTGTGTCTTTTTTTAAATTCATTTTGTGTCTTTTTTTTGGTCATTTCGTGTCTTTTTGGTTTGCTCCATGCTTTGGCGCTTTTGGAGACTCTAGAGGGTTAAACACAAATGTCAGGCTTCTGAATTTCTATACATCAATACTTCCTGAAAGAAACAGCTATGACGTTTATAACTCAGGTATTAGAAAAATCCACCTGGAGGCGTGGCGGCGAAGAGAACCTCCACTTTGGGGCTGAAATGAAGAAATTGCTGGCAGAATTTTCATTCCTTTTGGTGATATATCCAAACGAACACTTGTGCCATACCTGTGAATCTTCAGCTGAAGTTTTTTACTGGCAGAAAAATGTTTACAGTTGATAAATTATCACACAGACACATTAAGGTTAAAGGTTAAAGTGTGAAATGTTTATTATCTCATATTTTAACATCACAATAAAAGTCTCATGATTCAAATGTCTTTTTGATCTTTTATTTTATTGTGTAAACAGGAAGTGATTCACCAGTTGCTGGGCGGATTTCCAGACTTCATGTTAAACATGTTTTTGAATTATTCATCAAAAAACTTAAACATTTCATCATACAAACATAACAAATGTGACTTCTGATGGACAGAAGACAATAACTATTTAATATTGATGATAATAAGTCACAGATGGATCAATAAACATGGAGAACAAGTCAAAGGAGAAACACAAAGACAACTGGTTTTATACAACATATAACAGTTAACCCCTCTTCCCACATAAACAAAATATAACAGTTAACCCCTCTTCCCACATATACAAAATATTACAGTTAACCCCTCTTCCCACATAAACAAAATATAACAGTTAACCCCTCTTCCCATATATACAAAATATAACAGTTAACCCCTCTTCCCTTTATATACAACATATAACAGTTAACCCAGCTTCCCACATATATCACAAAAAAATATATAAAAACATAGACAGCAGCAACCATGACATCCATTCATGACTCCTCACATGACAGATAACAACCCTCACCATAGAAAAACATCTAGAGCAGAATAAACATGACATGGACAATATACAGTGATGCCAGTGGTACTACATACCGTATTTCTTCCATTTAAAGCCGGGCCCTATTAATGACCGGCCTCATTTAGTAACCGGGTGTAAAAACAGTGTTTAGTAAATAAAAGCCGGCCTCTTTTATAAGCCGGGTGTCTTACCGGTGTTAAAGTCTGTTCCCCGTCGATATGTGTCCCCCTTACCTTAACCTGCACCACCCTGACCCCTGACCCCAACCAGTCCTCCTTTAAGTTGTTAACATGAGCCCAAGTTTACCTGAACCCCAAACAGTTCTCTCTACAAGGCCTCACCTTAAACTGAAATCCTAACTCCAACCAGGAGGTGATGCTACGGAGAACACCGTTCAGGAAACATCATCTGACGGTAACAGATTTCTGTATTTAGAAGTTTGTCCCCACGAGTTAGTACTGTAGGTAAATATGGTTGTTTCTCCTGCTGTCCTAGTCATTCTCCGTAAAGTCCAGCCGTTTACACACGTTCTTCTGGGCTTTTTAGTAGTTTAGACATTTTAAATCCTGCTTCAAATGAACATTCAGCGTGCTGTTCATTGTTTGTTTACATCCGAGTACTTCCAATATGGCCGACATCCGGGTAACTGGCTACAATGCGCTGTGTAAAACACTCTAAAAAGTGCCGGTCAGAGCTGCTCTGATTTTCCTTTTTTAATAAAAGCCTCCTTCAAATAATAGCCTGCCCCTATTATTAGCCGGGTCCCAAACTGATTTTTTTATTAATAGAAGCCCCGGCTACTATTTGAGGAAATACGGTATTCTTATTCAGTGCTATGATGGCTGTGGGGACAAAACTTTTTTTGACGTGGGCCTTTTTGCAGTCCAGTACCCTATATCTGCAGCCAGATGGGAGCAGAGTGAAGAATTGGTGTAGGGGGTGGTCCGGGCTGCTGACTATGACACGTGTTAGGCGTGTCATAGCTGGGTCATTTGTTTCTGACAGGCTAGGGGCGGCGAGGTTGATTAGCTTGGATGCTGTGTTTGGGATTTTGAGGAGTCTGTTTTTGCTGGTGACAGTAAGCAGGGTGAAGCAGCAGGGGGAGCAGTACGTCAGGATGGGTTGGATGATGCTTTTGTAGAGGAGTAAGAGGAGGTGGGGGGCCACAGACAGTGATTTCAGTTTGCGGATGACATAAAGCCTTTGCTGTGTTTGTGTTTGTGTGTGGTAATGACATGTTCTTCCCCTCTACTCTCATCCTCTTCATCTCGCATTTCATCCCATCCCCCTCCTCAGAAAGCCCATCTCTATCTTGTAAGAAACTATTCTAAATTCATACATCTTTTGGTGGGCTTCTTGTTAGTGAAACACTTATTTGGAGCTGTGTTTATAAAAGAAGCAGTCAGATATAAAGGAGCAGCAGGTGAACCAATGACTGTGTAATATGGTGACCAGAACGAACTACAGCTGTTCAATGAGTACAAATGATAAACTTAGTGTTTCGAGCAGGAAACACTCTGACTGCCAGCCTTTGTTTCCTGGCAGAAAGTGTCCTTAGGGTTAGGAAAAGTTTGTGGTTTGGATTTGATAATGTATATTTGGAAAGTAATGTAAAGGTGTAGTGTGTGATTGTGGAAGAAGAGTTGATTGTTGAGTCTATTTCCCAATAAATATAGTTTTATTTTAGGTTGTCCCTAAAACGGCGGAATATACCTGCATAGTGCTTTTCAGCCATCAAGACCCCTCAACGTACTTTAACTACAAACACATACTCCCTCCCTCCCTACTCACATCCGCAATGCCGACTCCCTCCACGCCTTCAAAAACCAACTCAAAACCCACCTTTTCAAAATAGCTTACAATACCTGAGCTCATAATCTCTCATCTCTGTTTAGTTGTTTTCTTCTGTATTTTGTGTTTGTGTGTGTCTAATTTCCTGTCATGTTAAGCGACTTTGAGTACCTTTAAAAGTGCTATATAAATTTAATATATTATTATTATTATTATTATTATTATCATTATTATACTGCTGAACGAGGCTACCGAAAAAGATTCAGGCCCCGTTCACACGAGGATGGTCTGAACAGAAGACGCAAAAGTAGCGTCACGTCTTCACTTTTTATTCCGCGTTTAGACGAGCGTTTTCGGGAGGAAATCTGCTGCATACGATTACGCAAAAGTGTGTGAAATTCGATTGTATGCATGCCAGGCGCCATCACTTAAAGCGACAAGAGCATCTTTGGGCATGCAGAAGTTTTCACGCCACACATTTTCATCCGCTACTCCTTCCACAAAGTTCTCCACCATCACTAGATCTCCAAGGTCTCGTTCACAGCCGTTTGGCTCGCCTCCGACGAATTGCTGCATCCAAAATGTGATAGAGGTTTTTACAGATCCTTCTCTGTTCACTAATACTATCTGTACATATCCTGTACATTTGGTGGAAAGACTCCTGTAAGTTTATTAGAGCTGCCAGAACAGCTTGAAGGTCCGACGCATGGAAATAATCCCACGTTTGTTTATTTCCCTGTACTGGAGCATGTATCTGACATAAACACATACGTGACGAGAGCAGATCAGATCAGAGTTTTGTGTCTTGTCAGTGTAGACGACACGCTACGGAGGAGAGGATTCAACTTTTACACTTTGGAGGGTGGTTTCAAATTTTTGCGTCTTTAAGCCCCAAAAACGCCGTCACCGTCTAAACGAAAGGCACTTCCGATAAAATATTTTGTCGTTTTCACCTGCGAGCGTCCTCGTGTGAATGGGGCCTTGATAATGCTCTTACTACTTCTACTGCTCTCACTACTACTGCTCCTACTACTGCTGCTGCTAGTCCTAGTAGTGCTACTACTGGTGCTGCTCGTGCTGCTACTCCTGTTCCTGGTAGTACTACTCCTCCTGCTACTCCTGCTGCTGCTCCTACTACTGCTGCTATTGCTCCTCCTAATAAAACATGTTTCAATGTGCTCCATGCTGTTTCTTGTAGCTGATTCCCTGTGTAGTGTCCTCCACCGTTAGCTGAGACCATCTCTTCTATTAGATCCAGGAGCCTCAGGACCTGTTCACGATCGTTGGTCTTGAGGTTGTTGAAGACCTGATATCTATTTCCAGCCTTCTTCAGGACCTCCTGCAGCTCAGGTCCAGCCTCCTCCAGCAGCTGTTGGATGTCTGACTTGACTTTGTCCCCGTGAGTGAAGAGGACGATGGTGTGCTTCCAGGCATCTTCCCCAAAGATCTCCTCCACCTTCCTGAAGGCGTCTCGTTCCTCTGCTGTGAAGGTCCCCAGTTTGATGACCAGCAGGATGGCGTGGGGCCCCGGGGCCAACATGTTGATGCATTTGGCGATCTCTCTCTGCACGGCATGCTCAGGTAACGACGTGCCAAAGAGTCCAGGAGTGTCGACGAGGGCCACCTGCCTTTGGAACACCTCATCTGTCTCCTTACGGCACAGAGTCACTGAGGAGAGAAAACAGATGCTATTTTAATCTCTTTATAAAACCTGATAAACAGGCAACAACAGTTTATCCGGCCTGCATGATCATACAAAACTGAGATCCTTTTGGTTTCCCTAATGTTCACATTGAATGATTCTGCAAAACACAATTTACATCCAGTTGAAGCCAGTTTAAAGTGCTGACTGAAGGCGTCCCATCCCAGTATAGTGTTCCCACTGGAGCTCTTCCCTGCTCCAGTATTCCCAACAAGAACCAGTCTCAAGTCTGAAAACAGAAAAAATAATGATGTAGAGCTCCCAGATGAAGTTAAGTATTAAATAGGTTGCCAAAGATGAAATGTATAAATATAGTTCAACAAACTGCCACATCTGTGCTGATACCATGGTGGGACAAATATAAAGTTTTTAACCTATCAAGGTTTATTTTGTTGCCTGTTTGTTTATTACTGTTACATACAAAGGATAGTTACAGTCAGAGTCATAAATAATACAAATCTGTCAGGAAATATAAAATCGATGTCACATATATGGGTAAAATAAAACAAATGTAAAAACTGTTAAACTCATGGAAGATTGAGACCTGGAGGAAAGTCCTTACTGCTTCTTCTTTTTCTTTCTGGATCTGTTGGAGAGAGGAGAGGTTAAACCAGAAACACTGAACAGACATTTAAAAACATGGTAACACTCCTCTATTGTCTCCTCTGCCCTACCTCCACTCAGCACCTCCTCCTCTCTGAAGGCTAATGATGCCACTGACTCACTCTGCTCCACTCTGAACTCATGTCTGAACAGGCTATGTTCTTTATTTACAAGGCCTGCTCGACCCAACCAATCCCACCCATGGTTGACTGATACCCTCCGATCACAGCGTACCAAGCTCAGAGCTGCTGAAAGAAAATGGCTCAAATCCAAACTTGCCGACGATCTCATAAACTATCAGACACTGTTGTCCTCATTCTCAGGCAGCATCACCGATGCAAAGACTGCTTTTTACAACGACAAAGTCAATAGTGTCACAGACACCCGGAAACTCTTTTCCACCTTCAAATCACTACTCAACCCTCCGCCTCCTCCTCCTCCTACCTGCCTCACCGCGGACACATTTGCATCCTTCTTTACAAGCAAAGTTGCAGCAATCAGCAGCCAATTCTCTGACCCCCATCGACTCCTAATTCTGTGACATGTAGAAGTCCTACTACATGTCTTTCTGTATCTCAGCTGGGCGGCACTTAATCAGTTGCTAGCACCTCATTTTCTGGCTTTACACCCCTCTCTGAGAGTGAGGTATCCAAACTGTTGACATGTAGCCATCCTACTACATGCTCATAGGACCCTATACCAACAAACCTTCAGTCCATTAGCCCAACCATCACGCCAGCTGTCACACATGTGATTAACGCCTCACTGTCCTCCGGCACTTTTCCCACTGCATTCAAAGCAGCTCGGGTAACACCTCTTCTCAAGAAACCCTCTCTCAACCCTGCTGAAGTCGAGAACTATCGTCCTGTCTCACTTCTTCCATTCTTATCCAAAACTATTGAACGGGCGGTCGCTAAGCAACTTTCAGAATTCCTCCTACAGAACAGTCTTCTTGATCCAAATCAATCTGGTTTCAAAAGCGGTCACTCAACTGAAACTGCTCTGTTGTCTGTGACAGAAGCCTTAAAAGAAGCAAGAACAACAGCAAAGTCCTCAGTTCTCATTCTGCGTGACTTGTCAGCTGCGTTTGACACAGTTGACCATGGCATCCTCCTCTCTACTCTCTCTAAAATGGGCATCTCTGGCTTGGCTCTGTCCTGGTTTGATTCCTACCTCAAAGGACGCTCATTCAGTGTATCCTGGCATGGACAGTTGTCTACTTTGTCTTGCCTCACCACAGGGGTTCCCCAGGGCTCAGTGCTGGGGTTCCCCAGGGCTCAGTGTTGGGGTCCCCCAGGGCTCAGTGCTGGGGCCCCTGCTATTCGCTATCTACACCACCTCTCTGGGTGAGGTTATCCGCTCACATGGCTTTTCCTATCACTGCTATGCAGATGACACTCAGCTCTATCTGTCATTTCCTCCTGATGACCCATTGGTCTCTGCACGGGTCTCTGATTCCTCTCTGACATCAACACATGGATGAAGGCACACCACCTCCAGCTGAACCTTTCAACAACTGAACTGCTGGTCCTCCCTGCTAAACCTACAATACACCACCACATCAACATCGTCATGACTCCCTGTGTCTTGCCCCTACCAGGTGGTGTGAAACTTAGGGGTGATGATTGATGACCAACTCACCTTTTCCAGTCATGTCGCCTCAGTTACCCGGTCATGCCGCTTTGCACTTTACAACATCCGAAAAATCAGACCTTACCTAACTCAACATGCCACTCAACTCCTGACACATGCTGTTGTCATCTCTAAACTCGACTACTGTAACGCCTCCTGACAGGCTGCCAGCCTGCACAATAAAACCGCTTCAGATGATCCAGAACGCGGCGGTGCTCCTGGTCTACAACCAGCGAAAAAGTCACATGTCACTCCGCTGCTCATTGAGCTCCACTGGCTACCTGTTGCAGCATCAAATTCAAATCTCTAATGCTGCCTACAAAGTTGTCTCCGGTACTGCTCCTACCTACCTGAACCTGATTCAGACATATGCTATCTCACGATCGTTGCGATCTTCCAATGAACGGTTCTGGCTCTGCCCCCCTTTGGGCCAAGGCAATCCAGACTCTTTGCATTTCTTGTTCCCCGCTGGTGGAACCACTACCAGTTCCTACCAGAGCAGGGCGTCCCTCTCTACCTTTAAAAACCTCCTGAAGACCTTCAGAGAGCATCTTCTCTCCTAGCACCACACAATAATTCTACTCCTCAAAGAATTGTCACTAGCACTTATTGATGCACTAATACCTCTTATTGCACTATACCTTGATTGTTTGCTTTTTACTCTTCCTGTAAGTCGCTTTGGATAAAAGCGTCTGCTAAATGACTAAATGTAAATGTAAATGTAAATGCAACACCTAAACAGAGTCATAAAGGATCAAGTGAAGTTATGGTGTTCTTGTTCTTATCTAACAGGGTGAAAGCAGACTGAAGACTGACTGAGATGTATAATAATATAAAACGTGTGAGGTCTTCAGCTTATATCAGATCCAGAATGAATTGAGCTGTTATACTCGCTAACCTCAGGTTTTAATATATATTCTCAGGTTTTAATGCATATTCTCAGGTTTTAATATATATTCTTAGGTTTTAATATATATTCTCAGGTTTCTATATATATTCTCAGGTTTCAATATATATTCACAGGTTTCAATATATATTCACAGGTTTCAATATATATTCTCAGACTTTTAATATATATTCTCAGGTTTTAATGTATATTCTCAGGTTTTAATGTATATTCTCAGATTTTTAATATACATTCTCAGGTTTCAATATATATTCTCAGGTTTTAATATATATTCTCAAACTTTTAATATATATTCTCAGGTTTTAATATATATTCTCAGATTTTTAATATACATTCTCAGGTTTCAATATACATTCTCAGGTTTCAATATATATTCTCAGGTTTCAATATATATTCTCAGACTTTTAATATGTATTCTCAGGTTTTAATGTATATTCTCAGATTTGAATATATATTCTCAGGTTTCTATATATATTATCAGGTTTCAATATATATTCACAGGTTTCAATATATATTATAGATAGATATATAGATAGATATATTTTATTTATCCCAAGGTTTCTATATATATTCTCATGTTTTAATATATAGTTTCAGGGTTTAATATATATTCTCAGGTTTCAATATATATTCACAGGTTTCAATATATATTATAGATAGATATATAGATAGATATACTTTATTTATCCCACGGTTTCTATGTATATTCTCATGTTTTAATATATAGTTTCAGGGTTTAATATATATTCTCAGGTTTTAATATATAGTTTCAGGTTTCTATATATATTCTCATGTTTTAATATATATTCTCAGGTTTTAATATATAGTTTCAGGTTTCTATATATATTCTCAGGTTTTAATATATATTCTCAGGGTTCAATATATATTCTCAGACTTTTAATATATATTCTCAGATTTTTTATATATATTCTCAGGTTTCAATATATATTATCAGGTTTTAATATATATTCTCAGACTTCTATTATATATTCTCAGACTTCTATTATATATTCTCAGGTTTTAATATATATTCTAAGACTTTTAATATATATTCTCTGGTTTCAATATATATTCTCAGATTTTCAATATATATTCTCAGGTTTTAATATATAGTTTCAGGTTTCTATATATATTCTCATGTTTTAATATACATTCTCAGGTTTTAATATATAGTTTCAGGTTTCTATATATATTCTCAGGTTTTAATATATATTCTCAGGGTTCAATATACATTCTCAGACTTTTAATATATATTCTCAGGTTTTTTATATATATTCTCAGGTTTTAATATATATTCTCAGGTTTCAATATATATTATGGGGTTTTAATATATATTCTCAGACTTTTAATATATATTCTCAGGCATCAATATATATTCTCAGGTTTTAATATATATTCTCAGACTTTTAATATATATTCTCTGGTTTCAATATATATATTGAAACCTGAGAATATATATATTCTCAGGTTTTATTATATATTCTCAGGCTTCTATATATCTTAGACATTAAATATATATTCTCAGGTTTAAATATATATTCTTAGACTTTTAACATATATCCTCAGGTTTTAATATATATTTTCAGACATTTAATATATATTCTCAGGTTTCAATAATTTTTTGGCTTTTAACATATATCCTCATGTTTCAATATATATTCTCAGGTTTTGAATCCATAATAATCTCCTCAACAGCATGCCATAATATATCATTACCATTATCCATTATCACCATTTACAATTTCATTGTAGGCTACAACCCCGATTCCACAAAAGTTGTGACTTTGTGTTAAATGTAATGCAAATCTCATAAACTCATATTTTATTCCCAATAGAAAATAAACAACATATCTGATGTTGAAAGTGACACATTTGATAATTTCATGGGAAATATGAGCTCATTTTGAATTCATGGCAACAACACGTCATAAAGCAGTTGGAACAGGACAATAAAAGGCTGCAGAGGAACAAATGTAAAGATGTAAAGATGGGCAGAGCTTCTCTTAGTAACACCTTTCTCACTCATTCTCACTTTGTTTGTTGTCAGTGAAAGTGAAAGTAACAGTCGGGAAAAATAGTTTTTCTAAAGCAACATTTAACGGTTCAACTTCTGTTCAGAGACTTTTATTAAAAGGAGAATCAGCTCAGTTACATTAATAACCGACTATAAAAACACTAAACAGTGAAAAAGATCATGAAATCAAACTTACTGTGAGGTAAACTCTCCGCCATCTCACCTGCTGTCGGACCTGTTATTGTTATTGCTATTAAAGAGCACAACAACTACAGTACGTAGTAAATGTTTCCGGTCTACAAAATAAAACTACAGTAATAAAACTATTTCAGGAGATATCCAAACCAGAGATTATATCTGTTGAGACAAATTAATTAACAAATAAATAACAAAAAAGATACAAAAAACTGTGAATGAACTTATTTTCAAGTCTTTCAACGCAGGGGATTTTATTTTGAAAGTCCTATTAGGAAGTAGTTTAGCTGAATTATGAGAAAGAAACAGAACTACTTTGTCTCTCTGCTCTCAGGTCTCTTCATAGTGAATCATTGATCCAGACTCATTTATGGCAATGTGAGTAAAATTAAAACCAAGAGCAGGATTCGATTAGGGACTGAAATTACAGTCACATGAACATTTTCATTTGCCAAGCTGGAGAATTAAAGTCTATGTTATTGTGTTTCTGTATATATATATATATGTGTATATATGTCTTATTTCCTGTTTTATTTTGAAATAGTAACTCTCCTTCCCCATGCGGCTTTTTGAGTCAGCAGTTTAGTTTTTCCTCCTTTTGGAGTGATTTTGTGTTCTTTATTATTTTCCCCCTTTAGTCCTGATCCAGTTTTTCATAGTGTTTTAGTAGAATCTTTTATTTTTCCTATCAGGTTTTGTTCTTCCCTTTTGGAGCGCTTTTAGTTTGTAGGAGTTTTTATTTTGTTGTTTTTCCCCTTATCTTAGATTAGCATTTATACAGTATAGTGTAAGATATATATAGTGTTTTCCTCCTTAGGAGAGACTTTTCTTTGTCTAGTTTCTACTCAGTCAGGTGTTTCATAGCTCTTTTCTTTCTCTCTGTGAGGACTTTCATTTGTCAAGATTGACTGGAGATATAAGAACATTTATTACCCAAAACTATAAACATTAATGATCTTCAATTGACAAACAAGAAATAAAACCTTGTTAATATTAACCTTGTTAATGTCTGAAACAGTTAAACCTTAGGAATTAGCTCTTCAAGTTTATTAATGTAACTTTATAATGTTATGTGAAGACGCTACATGTTTATGTATGAAGCTGGCTGGAGTGGAAACACCCGGTGGAGAGATGAATGTTCTCTGGTTTGTCCAGAGGATGGCGCTGTTAAACAACAAGGTGTAAACACTCCTGCAAACAGGACGCTCTATGTGATGGATGATGCAGCATTAATGGAATATCTTTGTGATAGAAATGCCCATTAATTACTCAGAAATGTGCACAGTTTTGCATATTTTACTCACTGTGTCCTTGTATTTCATTGCAATATACTGGTACATCTCAAAAAATTAGAATATCATGAAAAAGTTCAATACTTTTTTGTCAATCATTTCAGAAAGTGAAACTCATACATTATATAGATCAGGGGTCTCAAACTCAAATTACCTGGGGGCCGCTGGAGGCAGTATCAAAATGACCAAAAAAAGACACAAAATTATTGGAAAAAGAACCAAAATGACTAAAAAAAAGACACAAAATTACTTAAAAAAGACACAAAAAAAACACAAAAGACACAAAATTACTAACAAAAGACAGAAATAACCAAAAAAGAGACACAATATGACCCAAAAAATACACAAAATTACTAAAAAAGACACAAAATTATTGGAAAAAGAACCAAAATGACTAAAAAAAAGACACAAAATTACCACAACAAGACACAAAATGACCCAAAAAATACACAAAATTACTAAAAAAGACACATAATGACTAAAAAAAAGACACAAAATTACAAAAAAAAGATGCAAAATTACTAAGAAAAGACAAAAATAACCAAAAAATACACAAAATTACCCAAAAAAGACACAAGATTACCCCCAAAAGAGACAAAATGACATTCCATAACATTTCCACTTCTTGCGGTAACAACAACACGGCAGATAATAATAATAATAATAGTAATAATAATAATAATAATAATAACAATAATAATAATAATAATAAACGCTCGGGTAGCAGCTGCCTTTCTTTTTGTTAACGTCGTCATAGAAACAAGGTAAACAAAGCTCCAGCTGGAGCAGTAAAGGGACCTTCCACACAACATTCATATAAAACTCACATTAAACTTTCATATCAAGGTGGGGGCCACAAAATATCACCACGAGGGCCACAATTGGCCTGCGGGCCGCCAGTTTGAGCCCCCTGATGTAGATAGACATGGCGATGGTTTGTCTTTGTTTGTCTTTTTTGGTCATTTGTGTCATTTTGTGTCTGTTGTTGTGTTTTTTTTTAGTTATTTTGTGTCTTTTTTTGGTCATTTTGTGTCTTTTTTTGGTTTACTCCATGCTTTGGCGCTTTTGGAGACTCTAGAGGGTTAAACACAAATGTCAGGCTTCTGAATTTCTATACATCAATACTTCCTGAAAGAAACAGCCAATGATGTTTCATAACTCAGGTATTAGAAAAATCCACCTGGAGGCGTGGCGGCGAAGAGAACCTCCACTTTGGGGCTGAAATGAAGAAATTGCTGGCAGAATTTTCATTCCTTTAGGTGATATGTCCAAACAAACACTTGTGACATAGCTGTGACTCTTCAGCTGAAGTTTTTTACTGGCAGAAAAATGTTTAAAGTTTATATACTATCACACAGATACAATAAGGTTAAAGGTTAAAGTGTGAAATGCTTATTATCTCATATTTTAACATCACAATAAAAGTCTCATGATTCAAATGTCTTCTTGATCTTTTATTTTATTGTGTAAACAGGAAGTGGTTCACCATCAGAAACTTAAACATTTCATCATACAAACATAAGTCACAGATGGATCAATAAACATGGAGAACAAGTCAAAGGAGAAACAAAAAGACAACTGTTTTTTTCCTGTGCCAAGACTTTCCCAGAGGCGACTCCCCTCCCCCACCTGGACGGGACCCCCCAAGTCACCTGAGCATCCAACCCTCACAGATTCTTAGTTAGGTTCTTTATTGTCCCCAAAGGGATAATTGTTTTCACACAGTCAGGTTGTTTCAGCACAGCATACATTTAAAAAAGGCACAGCACAGTGTAACAACACTGTGTAGCACACACGTACCAAATACCCTCTATTCCCTTTATATACAACAGATAACAGTTAACCAGTTATATATACATATATGTATATATATATGTATATGTATGTATACACGCACGCACACGCACGCACACACACATACAGCTGTGATGCCTCTGTGCAAATCGTTTATCATTTATGTTTTTCTTTGTTGTTATCTGCGCTGTATGTCTGCTGTCTCTACTTGTGGTCCACATGGTGTAGTGTATTTGTCCCTCATGTCACCTTGTTTGTTACGTAATTTCACCAGTAAATAAATAAATACATTCAAAAAAAGATAACAGATAACCCCTCTTCCCACATATATCACAGAAAAACATATAAAAACATAGACAGCAGCAAATATGACATCCATTCATGACCCCTCACATGACAGATAACAAGCCTCACCAGAAAATTATATATATATAATATATATATATATTTTTTTTTAACCTTTATTTAACCAGGAAATATCCCATTGAGATTAAGAACCTCTTTTTCAAGGGAGCCCTGGCCAAGAGGCAGCAAACACAAAATACAGTTACATATTTACATAAGACACAGACCTAAAACGTGTCATGAGAAACAAGTGCATGTTGTGGAATTGGCCTCAATAACTCTTAGTTTGGATTTAAAAGTGCTCAAAGAAACTAAGTCAGTTAGTTTCCAGTCTTTCTGGAGCATATTCCAGCATAAAGTGCAGAGTAAACAAATGCCCTTTTACCCAACCCCTTGGAGTGGCCAGAGCAGGCCATCCTACCCCAGAGTATCATTCACAATGGTGAGTGGACATCTTACAGCTAGTAATGAACCTCAAAGAAGCTGATAAACAGGATCAATCATTCTAAAACATGGAGCAGCAGCATTCATGTACTAAAGATCTCCGTAATCCAACACAGATGAATATGTTGCAGTGACAAGACGCTGTTTTACATTAAAAGAAAAACACAACTTATTTCGAAAATAAAAACCCAATTTTTGCCTCAGCTTCTTCACAAGATTTTCTATGTGTGGCTTGAAGGTGAGTGAGTCATCAGTTAAGACTCCTCAGTATTTATACATATGAACCAACTCTATTTCGCTGTCCTCAAGAGTGGACACTGGGGGAACCATTTGAGGCAATTTTTTACTGTTAGAAAATAACATAAGTTTTGTTTTATCGGAATTGAGAACCAGTTTCAAGTGAATTAATGAGTTTTGTACAGCTACAAAAGCTTTCTGCAAAGATTCAATAGCCTGAACAAGAGTTGATCCACAGCAGTAAATAACTGTGTCGTCAGCATATAAATGCACATTTGCATCGGACACATTTAGACCCAAGTCATTGATATAAATGATAAATAAGAGGGGCCCCAAAACAGAACCCTGTGGCACCCCTTGTGGACAGTAACAAATTCAGAACACAGACCATCATATTTAATGCATTGGGACCTATTACTGAGATAATTTTAGAAACAAACAATTGTGTGCTCTGAAAATCCTGAGTGACGCAGTCTAAGTTTTAAAATATCATGATCGACGGTGTCAAACGCTTTTGACAAATCAGTAAAAAGAGATGCACATTGTATTTTTTTGTCTACAGTAATGTAATTTACCACCTTCATTGCTGCTGTGATGGTACTATGTTTTTTTCCTGAAGCCAGATTGATGTTTTGATAGAATATCATTTGAATACAAAAACTAATTTACTTGCTCACTAACAAGAGCTTCAAGAATTTTTGCCAAAATTGAGAGGTTGGATATTGGTCTTATAATTTGGATTGCAGGGTCACCCCCTTTTAATAATGGGAGGACAAAAGCCGATTTGCACAAAGAAGGTATGTCATTTTTTTCGACTGTGAGGTCAAACAGGATTGTAAGAGGCTCTGCCACAGAGTCGGCTGCCAATTTTAGAAAATAAGAATCTATCAAATCTGGGCCAGAAGGTTTTCTCTGATCTAATGTTTTGAGGGCTTTATGGACTTCTTGCACAGAAAAAGTAACAAGATTAAAAGGCTCTCCAGTGTAAGTTGGCAGACTTGTGCAGGGTTTCACAGTGACAGTTCTAAGAGAGTCAAACAAAGAGCCAGATTTTATAAAATGCTTATTAAAACAATTTAAAATCTCAATTTTGTTTTAAGTAGGAGTAGAGCCGTTTAAAATATAGGTAGGTAGCACCAGAGTGCTTTTACTCACTGAAAGTGACTTTATGACTTTCCAAAATTTCTGTGGATTGTTTAGGTTTTCAGTTGTCACAGACAAATAATATTCTGATTTGGCTTTTTTAATGAAGGAAGAGCTTTTGTTCCGTAATTGTCTGAAAATAGACCAATCTATGGGAGAGTCTGTTTTTCTTGCCTTGGCCCAAGCTTGGTTACGCTCATGAATAGCATCTGCCAGCTCTGGAGAGAACCATTGGTTTTCTCGTCCCTTAACCCTGTACTTCCTTAAAGGGGCATGTTTATTTACAATTTGCATAAAAATGTCCAATCCGTCTCTACATCTGGTATCAGCCCTATCTTCTTCCAATCAACACAGGACAAGTCGTGATGATAAGCTTGCTCATTAAAATGTTTAAGATTCCTCTTATAAATTATACGAGGTTTGGATTTGGGGACCTTGGTGTTTCTAATAGCAGCAACAACACAGTGATCACTTAAATCATTACAGAAAACACCCAGGGACGAAAATTTATGAGATTTTATGATAATTTATGATATTAGTTACAATCAAGTCGATCAAAGTGGACTTCTCAGGATTTTTGAGGTTTGGTCGAGTGGGTAAATTTACCAACTGGTAAAGATTAAAAGAATCACAAAAAGATTTAAAATAATTTGAAACTGTATTAAGCCAGTCCCAGTTTAAATCACCAGCCAAAAGAAGTTCACTGTAATTCAGTTTGGACAAAAGATGCTTTAAGGATTGAAACGCTTCACTGGGGGCTGATGGAGGCCTATAATAGTCTGTGTTCACCTGGTGCTCCCTTCCCTCCATGTGTTCCAATAGTCTGTATTCACCTGGTGCTCCCTTCCCTCCATGTGTTCCAATAGTCTGTGTTTCCTTGTCTTGATCCAGTGTGTTTGACCCCTTCACCATACCGGCCAGTTAACTCCTTCTTGCTACAGTTTGTCTTGTTTTCGCCCTTTTGGATTCTTCGCAAGAGTGATTTTCCTTTGTAATTTATTAGTTTAGTGCAGTTCTTAGTTTCGTAGTTTTTTGAGTCAGCCGTTCTGTTTTTCCTCCTCTTGGAGTGATTTTGTGACCTTTATTCTACTCTCATCCTCTTCATCTCGCATTTCATCCCATCCCCCTCCCCTCCTACTCAGTCACAAAGCCCATCTCTATCTCGTAAGAAACTATTCTAAATTCATACATCTATTGGTGGGCTTCTTGTTAGTGAAACACTTATTTAGAGCTGTGTTTATAAAGGAAGCAGTCAGATATAAAGGAGCAGCAGGTGAACCAATGACTGTGTTCCTCACAGTTATTTTCACATTCTCATCTGATTTATGTATCATCATCACTGAGCTATCTGCTGGTGACCAGAACGAACTACAGCTGCTCAATGAGTACAAATGATAAACTTAGTGTTTCGAGCAGGAAAACACTCTGACTGCCAGCCGTCCACTGGAGCGCTAATGTTGTGTTTCCTGACAGAAAGTGTCCTTAGGGTTTGGAAAAGTTTGTGGTTTGGATTTGATAATGTATATTTGGAAAGTAATGTGAAGGTGTAGTGTGTGATTGTTGAAGAAGAGTTGATTGTTGAGTCTATTTCCCAATAAATGTAGTTTTATTTTAGGTTGTCCCTAAAACGGCGGAATATACCTGCATAGTGCTTTTCAGCCATCAAGACCCCTCAACGTACTTTAACTACAAACACATACTGCTGAAGGAGGCTACCAAAAACGATTTAATACTGCTCGTACTACTGCTACTCCTGCTGTTGCTACTGCTGCTACTACTCCTCCTCCTGCTGCTCGTACTACTGCTGCTCGTACTGCTGCTGCTCCTCCTGCTGCTGCTGCTCCTCCTCCTGCTGCTGCTGCTCCTCCTCCTGCTGCTCGTACTGCTGCTGCTCCTCCTCCTGCTGCTGCTGCTGCTCCTAATGCTGCTGCTCCTGCTGCTGCTGCTCCTCCTGCTGCTGCTAGTGCTGCTACTGCTCCTCCTCTTCCTGCTCCTACTCCTCCTGCTGCTTGTACTGCTGCTCCTCCTGCTGCGGCTCCTCTTGCTGCTACTCCTCCTACTGCTGCTCCTCCTCCTGCTGCTACTACTCCTACTGCTACTACTCCTGCTGCTACTCCTCCAATCACTAAAAATCGTTCTATTCTGTTCCATGCTGTTTCTTGTGGATGACTCCCTGTGTAGTGTCCTCCACCGTTAGCTGAGACCATCTCTTCTATTAAATCCAGGAGCCTCAGGACCTGTCCACGATCGTTGGTCTTGAGGTTGTTGAAGACCTGATATCTATTTCCAGCCTTCTTCAGGACCTCCTGCAGCTCAGGTCCAGCCTCGTCCAGCAGCTGTTGGATGTCTGACTTGACTTTGTCCCCGTGAGAGAAGAGGATGATGGTGTGCTTCCAGGCATCTTCCTCAAAGATCTCCTCCACCTTCCTGACGGCGTCTCGTTCCTCTGCTGTGAAGGTCCCCAGTTTGATGACCAGCAGGATGGCGTGGGGCCCCAGGGCCGACATGTTGATGCATTTGGCAATCTCTCTCTGCACGTCATGCTCAGGTAATGAAGTGTCAAAGAGTCCAGGAGTGTCGATGAGGGTCACCTGCCTGTCGAACACCTCACCTGTCTCCTCACAGCAAAGCCTGGTCACTGAGGAGAGAAAACAGATGCTACTTTAATCTCTTTATAAAACCTGATAAACAGGCAACAACAGTTTATCCGGCCTGCATGATCATACAGAACTGAGTTCCTTTTGGTCTCCATTATGTTCACATTGAATGATTCTGCAAAACACAATTTACATCCAATGTCACCATTCAGTAGCAAAGCAGGTACAATAGTACATGATTGTTGATACCTGCAGCCAGAGTTCTTCTCTATACACCTACAGTCATCTCATGGTGGAGTTTACAATAGTTTGAAACAATAAGAGTGTTGGGATCACATGTGGATCATGGGTTCATTTGTGTGTTTGAACTGATGTGGATTAATTGCAGCAGCATTTCCATTCACCTTTCAAAAAGGCATTTTAACCCCCATTTTGGTTCTCTGGCCCAGCGTTTATGACTCCTACTGTTCACCTCATTGGGCAGGAGACCTGTGACACTAATGAATGACACTTTACATTCACATTTAATCTTCTACAGAAGTTGGACTTACACGCCAATTGAATCCTATTGGCCAGTTACCTATGACATGGACAGCATCTGTCTTCTTATAATTTTTCAAATATAATATAACAGCCTCATAGGTCTGGGTCCCCCAGAGACTAGAACCCCCTCCCCTCTTCTTGTCACCTCCTGTATCTCAGGTTGAGGCCTCTCTGCAGAGAGCTCCCTCTTTACAAGGACACCTGCAATTCTGATCTACCCTGCTGTCAAGGTTGCATTAATGGATGCAAAGTTCATTGCAACCGCCAGAGAAGACTTCCCCAACAAACATTGACGGGCGAAACTTGCAAGGACTTAAGTACAATTACTAATTGACCTGTAATCAATGATTTGGTTTATGTGTGTTTTTAAGTATTATTGTTGTGATATTTGTGTAGCTACATCACTTGAAGTTGTATCTTCATCTTGCTTTGCACTGACACAAAGTCATACATGCAAAGTAACTTTACTAACTTCTTTGATTTGCTCAAACACTGATTCACATATAAAATACTTTATACTACTTTATAATAAAATACTGGCTTTTAACAAACACACTGTTTTGTAGAAGCTCACACAGCTAGGCCTGTCATGATAATTACTATATCATCTTATCGTTCGATATATAAAAATGGACACGATAGTTTTTGTGGACTCAATAATTATTGTTTACATGCGTGTTTGTTTACATAAGCCATCAACATTTTCGACAATCACGCTGCTTCTGTCCCTTTTCTTGTCGCTCAACCTGCTCTGTAGGAGGCACGGCTCACACACACACACACACACACACCGCCGGTTATTGTAAACAACCAGCATGCTAACTGTACACAGAGTGTCCGGTGCTTGTTGTAAACAGAGATCGCTAAGTGAACACCTCCTGCAGCAGCAGCACATACACACTGTACTGCTACAGAGCTAACTGTTAGCCTGTTAGCACATACACGCTGTACTGCTACAGAGCTAACTGTTAGCCTGTTAGCACATACACGCTGTACTGCTACAGAGCTAACTGTTAGCCTGTTAGCACATACACGCTGTACTGCTACAGAGCTAACTGTTAGCCTGTTAGCACATACACACTGTAATGCAACAGAGCTAACTGTTAGCCTGTAAGCACATACACACTGTAATGCAACAGAGCTAACTTTTAGCCTGTTAGCACATACACACTGTACTGCTACAGAACTAAATGTTAGCCTATTAGCACTAACTGACCTGCCTCTTAGGCAGGTGCCTCTTAAAGGAGCCACGCCTCCCTTACAGTGGACACATTATAGTGCAGACTTTTTGTGCTTTTTCAGTAATACTGCAAATGTTTGACAGGCAGAAGCATTGCCCAAAAAATCTCCAAAACAGCGGCTTATATATTATTTATAATAAATAATAATATAATATTTATCTCATTGCAGTTTCTGTTAACAGAGCCCAAGAGTAGGCCTGGGACGATAACAAATTTTGCTGGACGATATATTGTCCCACAAATTATTGCCGATAAACAATATTATTGTCAACATGATAACATATCATAATAATGCACACCCTTTCAAATACAATACACTTTTATTTCTCAGTGTTTTTCACCATTGTAATTGTAATTTTGAGAACGTTTAAATATCCTAAATAAATAAAACAAACTTTTTTTTTTTTAAAGGGCAGCATTTATTTTGCGATGTAGCAAACTCCACTTTCTGTGAGCGCACATCGTTTATATTTACTTTGTCGACCAGTGTTGACTGTCGGGACGAAGGCTCTGCATCTCCAGGTGCAGTTTTTTTCCCCAGCTGGGAAAACTGGGTCGGGTGGTTCTGCTTTAGATGGGCATGCAAGTTTGTTGTGGTGGCTTTTTTTTGCTGCCACCACTTTTGAACAAATTGGGCATACAGGCTGGTCCGTGTGTTGATGGGCTCACCTTTTTCATTCGGTTTGAAACCGACATATTCCCACACCGGGGCTGTGGCATTTGGCTTTGCAATCATCTTTTTTCCTGGCGTTGCTCCGCACGAGGCTCACCTGCTGCACTCTGTGTGTAGCCAATGCTAGCGGCCCAGCCTTCCCCACAGAGACAAAGAGACTGGATGATGACAGGAGGGTTCACTCCGCTCATTCTGCTATGGAACAAAAGAGATCGAGCACAGAGTGAACCCTCTTGTCATCCAGCCTGCTTGGAGGCAACAGACGAGGAAAACAAACACGCATGCGCATGGCGATATATCGAGGCCGGCAAAATTATTGAGTTCATTTAATTTATCGTGCGATTAATTGATTTATTGATTATCGGCCCAGGCCTACCCAAGAGTCTATTTTATTTGTTTTGATAGTTTATTTGTTTATGTTTTATTTATCTAGGAGGTTTTAATATTTATATTCCACATTTCAATTCCAGTGTTTAATATTCTTGAGATTTAAAAATGCATTGCTGATAAACTATCGTTTATCGTGATAGTTTCTGGGAAAATATGTCGTCTTAAAAAATATGTTATCATGACAGGTCTACACACAGCAGCACATGGCCATTGTCCTCCACAGAAAAGGCCACTCCACACCATCATGATTTATGACTCTTTCTTCTAAAACATGTAGCTTCACACATACGTAGCCTTATTAATAACTCTGATAGCCATCTAACCACACTTTTGAACCGTGAGACCCACACAAGTGTTTAGTGCTCAGGTTCATCCTTAAATATCTGACATCTTAATGGGAGGGTTAGCATTTATGGTAACGCCCTTTTTTACATTTTCAATGCTCCGGCATGAGGTATCCTACATTAATGGTGCCCCGTGTGAGGCATCCTATAACTGTTTGAGATAAATCCCTACATTAATGGTGCTCCGTGTGAGGCATCCTATAACTGTTTGAGATAAAATCCCTACATTAGTGGTGCCCCGTGCAAAGTATCATTTATTTATAAAAGATCCACCCTAAATCCCAACAAGAGTGTGTGATTGTGTGTTACCTGAGGACTGACTGAAGGCGTCTCTTCCCAGTATGGTGTTCCCACTGGAGCTCCTCCCTGCTCCAGTATTCCCAACAAGAACCAGTCTCAAGCCTGAAAACAGAAAAAATAATGATGTAGAGCTCCCAGATTAAGTTTAGTATAAAATAGGTTGCCAAAGATGAAATGTATAAACATAGTTCAACAAACTGCCACATGTCAACAAATTAAAACACATTTATATATCAGACCTGTATCAGACCTCAACCATTTTTGGGAAACACATCATGACATTTAGTTTCTGTTTATAAGAATTCAAGAAATCTGTGCTGATACCATGGTGGAACAAATTAAGATTTATTTTTTTCCCTTAAAACTTTGTTTAAAAAATAGAGATTGTATTTCTTTCCAGGACATGATGTGAGAACTTTGCCTGTTTGTGTATTATAGTTACATACAAAGGATAGTTACACTCAGAGTCATAAATAATACAAATCTGTCAGGAAATATAAAATCTATGTCACACATATGGGTAAAATAAAACAAATGTATATAAAAACTGTTAAACTCATGGAAGATTCAGACCTGGAGGAATGTCCTTACTGCTTCTTCTTTTTCTTTCTGGATCTGTTGGAGAGAGGAGAGGTTAAACCAGAAACACTGAACAAACACTTAAAAACATGGTAACACCTAAACAGAGTGGTAAAGGATCAAGTGAAGTTATGGTGTTCTCGTTCTTATCTAACAGGGTGAGATGTTTAATAATGTAAAACGTGTGAGGTCTTCAGCTTATATCAGATCCAGAATGTACTGAGCTGTTATACTCGCTAACCCTCGGGTTTTAATATATATTCTCAGGTTTTAATATATATTCTCAGACGTTTAATATATATATTGTCAGGTTTCAAAATATATTCTCATACTTTTAATGTATATTCTCAGGTTTTAATATATATTCTCAGGTTTTAATATATATTCTCAGACGTTTAATATATATATTCTCAGGTTTCAAAATATATTCTCATACTTTTAATGTATATTCTCAGGTTTTAATACATTTTCTCAGGTTTTAATATATATTCTCAGACTTTTAATATATATTCTCAGACTTTTAACATGTATTCTCAGGTTTGTATATATATTCTCAGGTTTTAATATATTTTCTCTAGTTTTAATATATATTCTCAGGTTTAAATAAATATATTCTCAGGTTTCAATGTATATTCTCAGACTTTTAATATATATTCTCAGGTTTTAATATATTTTCTCAGGTTTTAATATATTTTCTCTGGTTTTAATATATATTCTCAGGTTTTATTATATATTCTCTGACATTTAATATTTATTCTCAGGTTTCAATATATATTGTCAGGTTTTGAATCCATATAATAATTTCCTGAACAGCATGCCATAATATAATTACCATTATCCATTATCGTCATTTACAATTTAATTGTAGGCTACAAACCCGATTCCACAAAAGTTGTGACGCTGTGTTAAATGTACTGCAAATCTCATAAACTACATATCTGATGTTGAATATGACACATTTGATAATTTCATGGGAAATATGAGCTCATTTTGAATCCATGCCAGCAACACGTCATAAAGCAGTTGGAACAGGACAATAAAAGGCTGCAGAGTAATAAATGTAAAGATGTAAAGATGGACAGAGCTTTTCTCAATAACACCTTTCTCACTCTCATTCTCACTTTGTTTGGGTGAAAAATAAACTGGTTTCTTGCGCCTTGTTGTCAGTGAAAGTGAAAGTAACAGACGGGAAAAATAGTTTTTCTAAAGCAACATTTAACGGTTTAACTTCTGTTCAGAGACTTTTATTAAAAGGAGAATCAGCTCAGTTATATTAATAACCGACTATAAAAACACTAAACAGTGAAAAAGATCATGAAATCAAACTTACTGTGAGGTAAACTCTCCGCCATCTCACCTGCTGTCGGACCTGTTATTGTTATTGCTATTAAAGAGCACAACAACTACAGTAGAATGTGTTTCCGGTCTACAAAATAAAACTACAGTAATAAAACTATTCAGGAGATATCCAAACCAGAGATTATTTCTGTTGAGACAAATTAATTAAAAAATAAATAACAAAAAAAGATACAAAAAACTGTGAAGGAACTTGTTTTCAAGCCTTTCAATGCAGGGGATTTTATTTTGAAAGTCCTATTAGGAAGTAGTTTAGCTTAATTTAACATGAGAAAGAAACAGAACTACTTTGTCTCTCTGCTCTCAGGTCTCTTCATAGTGAATCATTGATCCAGACTCATTTATGGCAATGTGAGTAAAATTAAAACCAAGAGCAGGATTAGATTAGGGACTGAAATTACAGTCACATGAACATTTTCATTTGCCAAGCTGGAGAATTAAAGTCTATGTTATTGTGTGTGTATATATATATATATATATATATATATATGTATATATTATATATTTCCATAGGAAATGAATGTGATTCTTAAAAAAAGCAAATACAATAGGAGGGGCAAAATTTGAATTTTTGAAGAGGTGTATCTTATAAGTACCAAATAGCAGGACAGGTCTACATTGGTCTTGGGTGTCTGGGTCCCATATCTCGGAAGCTATTGAGTAAAAAGACATTTTCCATAGGAAATGAATGGGATAATTTATTGACGGTCCCTAGGTAAAAAAAACCAAGCAGTTAGGAGCAAATGGGTGTCATATTGTTTTCTGCCAAGACTGAGTGAAAGCAGAGCAGGAACTGCTGATCAACCTGAAATTAATATCAGAATATCTGTCGAATATCCAACATCAAACTAACTTTCCAGCACTTTGTCTCGGTTTGATTTAATCTTACTGTACAGACTTTAAGTTGTACAAGTAAATTAACTCCTTTGATGTGCTCACACAATAATCCACATAAAATATACTTTAATTTGGCTTCCGACAAACACATAGACTTTCAGGTCACATGGTCTATTGTTCTCCCAAGAACAAAAGAGCTCCCAGCTTCCTTTACCGCCCTCGGTCGGCCATTTTGTTAAACACACATACACAGTCTTTCACCCACATTTCCACTGTAACTAGTCTTTTAGAATACTTATTGTGTATTTTGCTTGCTTTGCTTTGTTTTATAATAAATATCTTTTTGGATTAATAAACTGCTCCTTTTAATGTTGCACATGAATGAGTGATTCACCAACCTCTTCTACATAATGAACTCCCTAATTCCTTCAACCAATACTAAATATGAACATGGTAATTTGATTATAAATGAGTTAATTGTTAATCAATGTTCCAAATTGATAGTTTAGTAACTTTTTGAGACTGATTTACTGTGATTTTGCTATCTTTAGTCTTTCTAAGTAAAGAGGTGGTGCCCCGACAATAACTTTAATTTATTTAAAGTATGAATATTAATTCAGTCAATTTCTGATGGCAAAATGTATCTAAATGAGCACACACCCCTTACATCTTTTGGGAGCCCCCTGCTGGAGGCAATTTGTATCTGCAACCAGATACCCCTACATCTGTAAGCTAGAATCATCAAAATTACAAGAAATACAGGCTTGAAATATTTCACTCTGTGTGTTTTTTTTAGATGTACCTGTATATAAATGATATAAGTCCTGCAGCTCTATGGAATCAGCACAATCATGACTAGAAGTGTGACCAACTCAAAATTGTCTTTTGTGCAGAATAACACAGTTAGAATGAGATACATCATAAAAAAAAGTTAGAAAAATAAATTGTCTCCACTTATTGTACATACTGAAGTATTTAGTCATGTTTGATGCCTCTCCTGTCCTCTCCTCTCAGCTCTGTGTAAAAAGCCTCTCCTGTCCTCTCCCCTGTCTTAATGAGATAAATCATAACCTCAGATACATTCAAGGACTGTCGGAAAGTTCAAATTTCAATAATAATGCTTTTTTTACACTTTCTTTCTATGATAAACGGCAAATATTTGGTAATTTTTGAAAGAAAAACATAAATTTCAGTGCTGTAGATTGAACAGAGACTCATAGACGAGCAGGTTTGGATGCTTGAGCCTTTTAATTTTGCACGAGACAAGAAAAATACCTGTTCATTCTACAGAACAAAGTTGAGCTAAAAGCGTTATTTCCATTATTTCCATTATTTCCATTACACATTCGGTCTCTTTTTGAAGGCACGAAGCCTCAGAGACGATCCAGCTCCTGACAGTGTCACTTTGTGTTGCAGCGATAGAAAAGATAAAGACATGATATAAGGTACAGAGCCTTCGGGTTATAAGACGAGTCAGACGAGTCAGCCCACGGGTCTTCACATTTTCTTGCTGCAGACGAATGGACGACTCGCACCACACCCGACATCATCCCAGCACTTGTCCGCTGTAAACACCAAACAAACACAAAAGCTTTTCTTCTTGTTTTGTAAGTAAACACAGATTGAAACTGTCTGTTGAAATAAATAGACATTAATTAAATAAAGAAATCTCTGTCAAAACCATGTAGAAGAATTTAATGCTGCTATTACGACTTTAATGGACTTGCACCACAAACTTTAGACCGTGCTGTTAGGATCACTTATACACAGTCATGAAAAAATTTTTAGACCACCCTTTTTCTTCAATTTCTTGTTTATTTTAATGCCTGGTTAAACTAAAGGTTCATTTGTTTGGACAAATATAATGATAACAACAAAAATAGCTGATAAGAGTTGACATCTAGACTTTTAACGGAAAATGTCTAGATGTCTGTGTTTCCATGACTGTAGTTCTCAGTGTAATTTGATTCACCTCCAAAGTTGATCTGGATGCAGTGCTGTCTGCCACGCCAGTTGTTGGGCTCTCCAGGACACCAGTTTGTGTAAGAGAACCGTGAACCATCAGTCCAGAGCCAAACACCCTCCTAGAGACAAAAGAACGTAATTTAGCATCAGTTAAAAATAACAGTTTGAATCAAACGACTGTCAGATATTGTGAATGTGAATGAAAAATGAATAGAAGTACCTCCTGGGCGTCGGAGGCTCCGATCCATGCTTCCTTACTCTGGTACGTGGCGGTCTTGATCAGACTCTGAACCCCATGGTACTCCTGGACGTCATGCACCGATGCAAGGTTCCCACCCATGCTCTGACAGTTTCTCTACAGCCGAGATAAGCAGACTGTGAGTGCAAATCAACAGAAGAGTGCAAGTATATTAAAAACTTGTTGTAGAAGCAGTGAATCAAAGTCATCCCTGTTACCTCAGCTTTGGCCCAAGTCATGGGGGCTGGAAAATAGTGGAAACAGCGACCATTGATGTTGGTCCAACGGCCGGAGCAAGATGTGGACCTCTTGACCAGATGACTCTTCACTGGGAATTAATAAGAGCAATAATGGATATGTCTTCAGTTAAAGTGCTACGAGAGGGGTCATCAGTATGTTCCCCGGGACCTATGTTCCCTGCTCGGGGAACATAGGTCCCTTTTTTAGAAAGAAGGTTCTATGTTCCCCACTGTTGCAGGGTTCGGGTTCGGGTTAGCTCGAGATCTGCAGGTTTGCCACCCCTGACCTAATCTTTCCTTGTCTAGGCCTATTTGCATATGCGCGTCAAACAGCACGTAGGCCTACATAGGGTTAGGGTTAGGGTTAGAGCTAGGATAGGGTTAGGGCTAGGGTTGGAGCTAGGGTTAGCCTTAGGGCTAGGGTTAGAGCTAGGGTAGGGGTAGGGCTAGGGTTGGAGCTAAGGTTAGCGTTAGGGCTAGGGTTGGAGCTAGGGTTAGCGTTAGGGCTAGGGTTGGAGCTAGGGTAGGGTTAGGGCTAGGGTTGGAGCTAAGGTTAGCGTTAGGGCTAGGGTTGGAGCTAGGGTTAGCGTTAGGGCTAGGGTTGGAGCTAGGGTAGGGTTAGGGCTAGGGTTGGAGCTAGGGTTAGCGTTAGGGCTAGGGTTGGAGCTAGGGTAGGGTTAGGGCTAGGGTTGGAGCTAAGGTTAGCGTTAGGGCTAGGGTTGGAGCTAGGGTTAGCGTTAGGGCTAGGGTTGGAGCTAGGGTTAGGGCTAGGGTTGGAGCTAGGGTTAGCGTTAGGGCTAGGGTTGGAGCTAGGGTAGGGTTAGGGCTAGGGTAGGGTTAGAGCTAGGGTTAGGGCTAGGGTTGGAGCTAGGGTTAGCGTTAGGGCTAGGGTTCGGGGTTAGGGTTCGGGGTTAGGTTTAGGGAAGGATAGGGTTAGCGTTAGGGTTAGTCTTATTTGCCATGGAATTTGGCAGTAATGGGGGAAAAAGTACCAGACTGGGGAACATAGGACCCTTTCTGGGAAAAGCGGGGAAAAAGGGTCCTATGTTCCCCGGTCTCATACAAAGAGGGAACATAGGACCGGGGGAAAATCGACACGCCGCCCTACGAGATTGACAAATTTAGATTATTTCATTGCCGAAAACAAAAAAGATCCCATAATCCTATAAAATGTCTAAGGAGTACTTTGACATTTTGGAAAAAACACAAACACACAGTGTAAGTAAAATCGCGTTTGTATTCGCCAATGTGAATTGCAATCGTTAGCATGTCTTGCTAACTAGTGGTAAGCTAACGCTACTTCTACTACAGAGGTAGCCTGGCTAACTGTCTGTTAAAATAAATAGACATTAATTAAATACAAAATCTCTGTCAAAAACCATGTAGAACAATTTAATGCTGCTATTATGACTTTAATGTACTTGCACCACAAACTTTAGACCGTGCTGTTCGGATCACTTATACACAGTCATGGAAAAAATTATAAGACCATCCTTTTTTCTCTAATATCAGTATTTTCTGCAGTTTGTTTCTCCCTTTAACCCTTTGGAGTTTGGGGCTATTTTGTCATTCTGCCTGTATATAAACCACTTATAAACCTTCACCATGACGTGTTGGTATCATTGTTTTCAGCACAACCTCACCAATATGACCTGATTTTTATTATTTTCATTTTGACTTGCTGGATCAACATTTTGAAAGCCAAAAATTACAAAAAAATTACAAAAAACACACAAAATTACAAAAAACACAAAAACACAAAAAAACATTTTTTTTTTACAAAAAACAAAAAAATTACAAAAAACACACAAAACACACATTAAAACACAAAAAACAAAATGCACACAAAATTACAAAAAACACACAAAACACCAAAAACATATATTTTTTAAAAAAACACAAAAAATACAAAAACGCACACAACCCCCCCCCCAAAAAAACACACCAAAAAAATAAAAAACACACATAAAAACACAAAAACAACAAATACAAAAACACACCAAAAACTTTTTTTAAACAAAAAACACACACAAAAACACACATAAAAACACAACAAAAACAAAAAAAATACAAAACACACAAAATTACAAAAAACACACCAAAAACATATTTTTTTAAACAAAAAACACATAAAAAATAGAAAAACACACAAAAACCACACACAAAACCACACCAAAAACATGTTTTTTTAAACTAAAAACACACGAAAAAATTACAAAAAACCCACGCAAAAACACACAAACAATAAAATACAAAAAACACACAAAAAAAACAAAAAACACACAAAATATACATTTTTTGTAATTTTGTGTGTCTTTTTTTGTGTTGAAAATGTTGATCCAGTAAGTCAAAATGAAAATAATAATAACCAGGTCATGTAGGTGAGGTTGTGCTGAAAACAATGATAGCAACGCGTCATGGTAAAGATGTTTAAGTGGTTTATATAGTCAGAAATACGACCAAACTCCAGAGGGTTAATAGAGAACGGTGATACTGTGTTGGAGGTAAAAGAGGAAATACTGACCGCTCAGATCCTTGGAGGCCTCTGCTTCTGGGACAACTGGACGGTTTCACATGACAGTTATTGATGGACACAATAGAATCTGTTTATACTACTTCCATAAATAATAATAATAATACTAATAATACTCACCAGCAGCTCTGGTTAGAGCCACCGTCACACAGAGCAGAGCAGACACAGCCAACATCTTCATGATTCTCTAAATGAACCTATAATATAATATAATATAATATAATATAATATATTATATTATATTATATTATATTATATTATATTTTAATATAATATAATATAATATATTATAATATAATATAAATAATATAATATCAGTCTGTTAAATGACAGAAACAAACCTGCTGCAGAATTCTCTCGTCTGCCTGAAGAGACGAAGAGCTGAACTTATATACAGTAACTTACACACACACACACACACACACACACACAGGGACACACACACACACACACACACACACACCACACACTCTCACACACAGGGACACACACACACACACAGGGACACACACACACACACACACACCACACACTCACACACACAGGGACACACACACACACACACAGGGACACACACACACACCACACACTCACACACACACACACACACACACACACACCACACACACACACACACACACACACACACACACACACACAGTCACACACACACACACACACACACACACACACACACACACACCACAATGAGATGTGATATACTCACAAACTAAATACACAGTTTGTTAAATAAATCATTTTGATGAAAAAAGGGTGTGTGTGTATATATATATATATATATAATTATATATATATATATACACACACATATATATATATATATATATAATTTTGTGTGCTTGCTGATTGTTATTGTTGTGGGTTTATTAGTGCCACGGCTCAGCAGCGAGTCACTCACCCTCACAGCTGTTAAACAGCAGCGAGACGAGTCACACGCCAAAGTTTTTACGGGAGAATAATAATAAACACTAGAAACAAAATTCCAGGGAAATTTTGGAGTGCTACTGCCTGATGATTGTGATTAGAGGATTGGCCAAAGGAACAGTTAATCCAATACATTTAGAAATTAAGTTATATAATAATCACCAATGATTCTCGTGGCTCAAATCAGCAGTTGAACAGGGACTCTGTCCTGAGATCACTGACACCTCAGACAAGTCTCTAGGACAAACGGTTCATTAGTTAGTAAAAGGGGCGTGGCTAATCAAAAGGGGCGGGGTTATCAATCACCAGTTAAACAGGGACTCCATCCCGAGTAATCTGACACCTTATACAAGTTATAGGACAAACGGTTCATTAGTTATGAAAGGGGGCGTGGCTAATCAAATGGGCGGGAATTTATGAAATATTGGGTAACGCTTTATAATAAGGTCCTTAATAACCATTAATTAACAAGTAATAAAAAATAAGGTATTGTTGTCGCTTTAGATCCGGTAGTTACAAAAAGCATAGTTAACTTATAGTTAACTTAATAATTATTAATTATTAATTATCAATAAAACCATCTCAAATGTTTAGATATCATCTATTTTTGGTTGGTTTTAGTCATTTTTACGGCTATTTTTTGTCATTTTGTGTCTTTTTTACATCTACAGTCATAATTCTTGATAAAAAACAAAATCATGATGAATAAAACCATGTTAAATGTCTAGATATCAGCTCTTAAATTAAACTCTTATCAGATATTTTTGTTGTTATCATTATATTTGTCTAAACAAATTAACTTTTAGTTGAACCAGACATTAAAATGAACAATAAACTGAAGAAAATAATGGTGTAATAATAACTGTTTCCATGACTGAGAGCTGATCTTATGTGCGGTTATTTATCTTTTCATCAAACATCTGAAAAATAAGTAACTTTGAAATTAAAAACCCACCACATCATCATGTTGTGAAACAGTCATAAACTAGAGACAGTTTGTTCTTTGTGGTGCTTCGTTCTCACGGTTTCACCAGCGATGATGATGATGACGAAGGTTCCTCTCCTTCCTCAGTATCAGCGGTTGATCTGCAGAAAACATGAAGCTCACCAACTATTCTCCTCTTCTATCTGACAATAGTATCTTAATCATGTTGTTCTGAGTATAATTCACCTGCTGACCATAGCTTCATCTGCTTATTTATTTTTTGTATTATTATTATGTGCTTATTTAATTATGAGTATTTTTATTATGTGCTTATTTAATTATTAGTATTATTTTTATTATGTGCTTATTTAATTGTTAGTATTATTGTGTGCTTATTTAATTATTAGCCTTTTTGTTATGTGCTTATTTAATTATTAGTATTATTATTATGTGCTTATTTAATTATGAGTATTTTTTATTATGTGCTTATTTAATTATTAGTATTATTTTTATGATGTGCTTATTTAATTATTAGTATTATTATGTGCTTATTTAATTATTAGTTTTTTTATTATGTGCTTATTTAATTATGAGTATTATTATTATGTGCTTATTTAATTATGAGTATTTTTATTATGTGCTTATTTAATTATTAGTATTTTTATTATGTGCTTATTTAATTATGAGTATTTTTATTATGTGCTTATTTAATTATTAGTCTTTTTATTATGTGCTTATTTAATTATTACTCTTATTATGTGCTTATTTAATTATTAGTATTTTTATTATGTGCTTATTTAATTATGAGTATTTTTATTATATGCTTATTTAATTATGAGTATTTTTATTATATGCTTATTTAATTATGAGCATTATTATTATGTGCTTATTTAATTATTAGTATTATTTTTATGATGTGCTTATTTAATTATTAGTCTTTTTATTATGTGCTTATTTAATTATGAGTATTTTTATTATGTGCTTATTTAATTATGAGCATTATTATTATGTGCTTATTTAATTATTAGTCTTTTTATTATGTGCTTATTTAATTATTAGTCTTTTTATTATGTGCTTATTTAATTATTAGTCTTTTTATTGTGTGCTTATTTAATTATGAGCATTATTATTATGTGCTTATTTAATTATGAGCATTATTATTATGTGCTTATTTAATTATTAGTCTTTTTATTATGTGCTTATTTAATTATTAGTATTATTATTATGTGCTTATTTAATTATGAGTATTTTTATTATATGCTTATTTAATTATTAGTCTTTTTATTATGTGCTTATTTAATTATTTGGGCCACGGGGCTATTGCTGCTATTGTGTGTGTGTGTGTGTGTGTGTGAAGCATGTGTATCTGGAGGAGTGTGCTCGCTTACGATTGGATTATGAATTAGTTGAGTGAATGACAGTAATCCATCTGGTATCAATAAAAGCATGGATCAGTCTCCAGATCTGTACGTGGCAGATACCTTTTACTTTTGATAAAATCCTTCACTGATAAAAGCTGTTTTTTACGACGTACGTGTGTGTTTTTTGACATTTTTTCTGTGTTTTTGTGTTCAAAATGTTGATCCAGTAAGTTAAAATAAAAAATGATCAGGTCATAGAGGAGAGGTTGTGCTGGGGAAAAAAAAGTTTTCCCTCAATAACCTCAGAATTATTGATTATTAGTAGTAAATAAGGAAGTTGTTGTATATGATCTTAATATACTTTATTTTGTATGTACTTTATTATTTATTAAAACTCTTAGTTAATGTCTTACTGGTTGTATAATAAGGCCATGCAGAATAAGGCATTAATAACTACTGAATAATGACTCATTAAGAGACAATATGTTACTTATTTGCATGCTAATAAGCAACTAATTAATGTTGAATATGTGTTCCCTTTAAGTGTTACCGATGATCTTATCGAATATGATGCATCGCTGCAGATTTCATATATCTACTATATATATATATATATATATATATAGATATATAGATACAATAGTAAAACACTGACAGGGAACATTTTTACTGCACAATAAGTACTTGTACTGCCAGTAAAACGTATTAAACTTTACATAAGTAAAGTTGTGAACGCAGGATTTTGAGTATTTTGGACTTTTGATTTTACTTTTAGTTAAAATACTGAGATAATAATAAAAGCATTTGCATGTTGCAGTATGGTAAAGCATAAAACTGAGAGAGTTTAGAGAGTTTCTCTGAGGTGAAGACCTTCAGGATGATTCTGCAGCAGATACAATGAGAACGCACTTCTGACTTCTTTATTTGACCGTCTGCAGCCTGGAAGATAAGTTCTGTGGTTAATGACAGTTTAAATGTGGGCACCAACCGACCGATGTCTCACACTCTGTTTCTGAGTCACGACACGTTCACAAAAGTGTTTTATTAAGACATTAATGTCTGAATTTCATCATTTTATCCGATTAGACATTTGTGTTAAATTTGGTGAAAAAATTGCTGACTAATGGTCATAAACATGCACTGTAAAAATTATACTGTTAAAATGCATCTTTTTGTGCTGGTTTTGCATCAATTTTCTGACAGTTTGAATCATTTTTTGGTGATTTTGCATCAATTTTTTAGACAGTTTGCATGTTTTTGTGGTTATTTTGCGTCAATTTGTTGTTTTGCATGTATTTTAATGATTTTGCACCTTTTTTGATGGTTTTGCATCAATTTTTAGACAGTTTGCATTTTTTGTGGTGATTTTGCATCAATTTTTAGACAGTTTGCATCTTTTTGTGATGGTTTTGCATCAATTTGTTGTTTTGCATGTATTTTTTAATCATTTTGCATCTTTTGTGGCGGTTTTGCATCGATTTTTAGTCATTTTGCATCTTTTTGCATACATTTTTAGTCATTTTGCATCTTTTGTGGTGATTTTGCATCGATTTTTAGTCATTTTGCATCTTTTTGGGGTGATTTTGTATCAACTTTTAGCCAGTTTGCATTTTTTGTTGTTGTTTTGCATGTATTTTTTAATCATTTTGCATCTTTTTGAGGTGGTTTTGCATCAATTTTTAGACAGTTTGCATCTTTTGGTGGTGGTTTTGCATCAATTTTCAAACAGTTTGCATCTTTTTGTGGTGGTTTTGCATCGATTTTCAGACAGTTTGAATCATTTTTTTGTGATTTTGCATCAATTTTTTAGACAGTTTGCATCTTTTTGTGGTGGTTTTGCATCAATTCGTTGTTTTGCATGTGTTTTTAGTCATTTTGCATCTTTTTGGGGTGATTTTGTATCCATTTTTAGCCAGTTTACATCTTTTTGTGCTGGTTTTGCATAAATGTTTAGTCGTTTTTCATCTGAGTAAAGAAATCCATGAATATACTGTTTAAACTATTTAAAGGGTTTTTTCATGTTTTTTTCTGCAACAAGTGCAAATGCCATATAAATAGGACCGCAGCAGAGATCCTTCACTGCTGCACCAACAGGGACTTCATGGTGCATTCAGGTGCACCTCACAAACCCTATGAACCTCCAGCTGTTGATGTAAAATACCTTCCTGCCATCTAATGTCTTTAAAATAGTTTATTCCCCTTAATTAACTGATGAAATCGGTTACTTTTTTTTTACTGGCCCGATGTTTCATATCAACTGTTTTCATTTAATTCACATTACTTTATAACAGCAACCAAATTAAATTGTATATTTACACGTTCCGTAAACAGTGTGGAGTGAATCGTATGATTCATGTATAAAAGTTTTTATTAAAATGTTTTCTTCTCTGTAAGGTATGAATGCAAATATGCTGTTTTGATCAAAATATGTAATTATCGCACTTCTATGGAATCAGAACAATAATTTCTAGACTCTGTGTGCAGGTCAAAACTTTTAGTGTCAAATATTGGAAAAAAAATATTCAGTCTCCACATTCAATACATATTAAAGTATCGTTATGTTCTAACTCTCCTGTCCTCTCCTCTCAGCTCTGTGTAAACAGCAGAATTTAATGTTTTTAACAGGATCTGGTTGTTAATTAATCATCTGATTAACACACAGATATTTCACAAAAAGACACATTTGTCGAGATTTACTAGAGATAGAAGAACATTTATTACCCAAAACTATAAACAATAACGATCTTCAATTGACAGACAAAAAAATAAAACCTTGTTCATTTTAACCTTTTTAATGTCTGGAACAGTTTGTAACGATTTGAAAACAAAGTTACTTCCAGAGTCCAGTTCATCTTTAATAAAGGTGACAGAGATATTTAGATTTATTTCACTAATAATGTGATGAAGAGCCGACAGTCAACAAACTCATAGAAAACCAGCAAAACAAAACACAAATATAGAAACATCATTTTATCACTTTTCTCTGTCTGTGTGTGACAAATTCATGCTGTTCCTCCTAAAAACACTCAGAAATGATTCATTGGTGAGTAAAAGACGTTTCAGAAATATGAACTCATTATTATATTACATTAATGTATGAGCTGAAGCTGCTCCGCCTGTTTCTCTTTCTGACAGGAACAAAGTGATTCCTGGAGTCTGATCAGTCAGAACCAGAACCCTGAGAACCTCCTGACGGGTTCTGATGGAGGTCCTCGTAATGTTTCTACAAGAGAAAAACAACAAGACAAACATGTGAAGCCAAGTCTGGGTCTTAGTGGGTTTTAGTGTGTGTGTGTGTGTGTGTGTGTGTGTGTGTGTGTGTGTGTGTGTGTGTGTGTGTACCTGCAGGTTGTGGTAGTGTCTCTGGCTGCAGCAGTGTGTGTGTGTGTTAGTGTGTGTGTGTGTGTGTGTGTTAGTGTGTGTGTGTGTGTGTACCTGCAGGTTGTGGTAGTGTCTCTGGCTGCAGCAGTGTGTGTGTGTGTTAGTGTGTGTGTGTGTGTGTGTGTTAGTGTGTGTGTGTGTGTGTACCTGCAGGTTGTGGTAGTGTCTCTGGCTGCAGCAGTGCAGCTCTCTGGCGCTGCTCTCGTTCAGGTAGAAAACACAGCAGAGATTACAGAAATATCCTAATCTGGGGACGATGAACTCCTGACCTGAAGACACAAACACACACACACAGATATTTAGATACATATATGTACATAGAGAACATCTGGAGGAGACACTGGATGGAGTGTGTGTGTGTGTGTGTGTGTGTGTGTGTGTGTGTGTGTCTCACCGAGGGGGTTGTTGGGTCTGAATGGTGTCAGTCTGACGTCAGAACGAGATCTCTTGGCTTCAGGTCCAACAGGGTCCCTCCTCTGTTTACTCACAGCTGACGGGAAGAAAACAACAATATAAAAAATCAACATCAACCAACAAAACAAGCAATTTAATTGGTTTGGATTCTTTTTTTTTTTAATGTGTCCTCTCCTCTCTGCTCTGTGTAAACAGCCTCTCTCCAATCATCTCTCTACCTTTACTGTCGGCTCTGCTCCATCCTTCCTCCTCCTCCTCTCCTTCCTTTACGTACTCCTCCAGCTCCTGGTTCTCAGGGTGCTCCTGGTTCTCAGGGTGCTCCTGGTTCTCAGGGTGCTCCTGGTTCTCAGGGTGCTCCTGGTTCTCAGGGTGCTCCTGGTTCTCAGGGTGCTCCTGCTGTGGTTCCTGCCCAGCAGAGGCAGCATCCAGGTCAGCCTGGTTCTCTGTTTCCACCTCCGTCTCTGTCTTCTGGATCTCCGGTTGGCTAACAGACAGATGTTTGTCCAGTGGAGTTGGAGGCAGCACATCAGAGCACGCTGGTTCCTTTTCTTCTTCTTCGGTCACGTTTTTCCCTCTGGTAGATTTTCTCACTGTGGTAAAAGACAAAAGACTCTCATGTCTCAGGCCACGCCCTCTCTAAAGTCTCAGGCCACGCCCTCCCCAACGTCTCAGGCCACGCCCTCCCCAAAGTCTCAGGCCACGCCCTCTCTAAAGTCTCAGGCCACGCCCTCCCCAACGTCTCAGGCCACGCCCTCCCCAAAGTCTCAGGCCACGCCCTCTCTAAAGTCTCAGGCCACGCCCTCTCCAAAGTCTCAGGCCACGCCCTCTCCAAAGTCTCAGGCCACGCCCTCTCTAAAGTCTCAGGCCACGCCCTCTCCAACGTCTCAGGCCACGCCCTCTCCAACGTCTCAGGCCACGCCCTCTCTAAAGTCTCAGGCCACGCCCTCCCCAACGTCTCAGGCCACGCCCTCCCCAACGTCTCAGGCCACGCCCTCCCCAAAGTCTCAGGCCACGCCCTCCCCAACGTCTCAGGCCACGCCCTCCCCAACGTCTCAGGCCACGCCCTCCCCAACGTCTCAGGCCACGCCCTCCCCAAAGTCTCAGGCCACGCCCTCTCTAACAGTCTCAGGCCACGCCCTCTCTAAAGTCTCACAGTGTGTTCAGACCGGACGCGTAGCGAATATTCGCGTCGCGTTACTCGCGCGAATTGATACGCGCGAGAATTGAATTTAATTCGCGTCACTCGCGCGAGTAACGCGACGCGAATTTTCGCCCAAGAGACTATTTAGCGCCAAATAATTGCCTCCATTTCATTCTGTCATCAACCATGGCTGACATTACAAGCATAGCGTCCCTGTACCTGCTCTGCCGTCGTGTCTGGGTGAGTGACATCATCCGGAGGCGCACTCAGCACGGAGAGAGGACCGCAGAGTACTTCCACCTTTTTCCTGTCCCTCCTGCCGACCCACTCCTCCTTCCTGCCTCTTTTCTCCTCTCTCTCATGTATGTATCTCGGACACTGTCGTCCAGAATCTCAACGCTGATAGGCTGTCCCGACACAGCGTCACGCGAATATTTCGCCAAAGTTGAATTTACTGAACTCACGCGAATTCGCGTTGTTTCATTCGCGCCGCGAAATTCGCGTCAATCGCGGCATTCGTGTCGCGCGAAACCCGCGATTCGCGCCGCCGGCAAAAATTCGCGTCTATTCGCGTGTTTGCGTTGACTTTGTATGTAATCTTGTCGCGCGAAATATTCGCTACGCGTCCGGTCTGAACGCACCGTCAGGCCACGCCCTCTCTAACAGTCTCAGGCCACGCCCTCTCTAAAGTCTCGGGCCACGCCCTCTCTAAAGTCTCAGGCCACGCCCTCTCTAACGTCTCGGGCCACGCCCTCTCTATCTCTCTCTGTGCCGCTTCAACTCGTTCTAACTCTTCTTAACGAGCCTCCGGCCCCTGAGCTCGTTAAGAAGAGTAAGAACGAGTCTCTAATATCACCAGAAAAAGTCGCTGGATTTGTCGCTAGTCGCTTTTTTGAAAAATAGTCTCTAAGGGGATCTGAAAAGTCGCTAAATATAGCAACAAAGTCGCCAAGTTGGCAACACTGCTTCACCGGCTTTTACAAATGGCGCCTGCTAGCTGAGTCTTATGTTTAAGAGCTTCATCATTGGAAAACAGTGTTTGTTATAATACACTTAATAAGTCCTCAGTGACAAGGTTTCACTATAAATAATAATAATAATGTATGTGTGTTACCAGGGGTCTGTCTGGTTTTCTTCTTGGCTCGTCCTCTCGTCTTGGTTTTTACTGGTTCCTCTTCTTCCAACGCTCCCACCTGGTCTGTTGAGTTCAAACTTGCTTCTAAAACTGGAAAAAGAAAACATGGAATCCACATTTGATTATTGACCAAGGTTATAATAGTTTTTGATTTTTCAATAGTTTTAGTTTTAAATTCATTGTGATTTTTTGTTTTCACATTCAGTTTTAATGAGTTGTAGTTGTTTTGTAATGGGGTATTTGTTGGGTGCCAGATTAAAAAAAGTCACAATAAATGTTGTCTTTTTGTCATTTTTTTCTTGTAAATTGGTCACTTTTTTTCTCTTAAATTTGACAATTTTTTTTCTTAAAATTTTTCACTTTTCTCTTAAATTTGACAATTTTCCTCTTAAATGTGTCACTTTTTCTTGTAAATTTCTTACTTTTTACTTGTAAATTTGTCACTTTTTTCTCATAAATTTGTGATTTTTTTTTAATTAGTTTTAGTGTTAGTTGTAGTTGTTTTGTAATGGGGTATTTGTTGGGTCCAGATTCAATAAGGTCCCAATAAATGTTTCCTTTATTTCCTTTGTCTGATCCATCTCAGCCCCAATAAGTTTATTAAGTCATAAAACCAGATAGATGAAATAGATTTCATATCAACCAAAAAGGTTTACGGATGAAAAAATTTGACAAAGACGAAAACAAAGGACATTTTCACTATAATTTTAGTTAGTTGAGTAACCACAAGATACAGTTTCAGTTAGTTATCTTTTTTTAAAAAAAACTCTCGTTTTCATTTTTATTTCAGTTAACGAAAATGTTTTTTGTGGGTTTTTTTGGGTCATTTTGTGTCTTTTTTGGTCATTTTGTGTCTTTTTTGGTCTTTTTTTGGTCATTTTGTGACTTTTTTTTAATTTTTTTTTTTTAGTAATTTTGTGTCTTTTTTTGGTCATTTTGATACTGCCTCCAGTGGTCCCCAGGTAATTTGAGTTTTAGACCCCTGCACTATATAATCTGAGAGAGAGTGGTTGGTTACACAGGAGTTAACAGTGAATTAAGAAGCTTGTTGAATATTGTGAAAAGTCGAATTAGTGAAGAACTCGTTTTGTTTTCGTTATTTTTGTTTTGTACTTGTTTATAGAGAATTTTTGCTTCATTTACTGTATTTTATTTTGTCGCTTATGTACGACATAGAAAAAGTCTACGGGACAAAGTAAAGTAGCCCCAAAGTAAGGTTTGTGGCTCCATCAGGACATTTTTAAGGGTTGGCAAGATGTCAAATGGTGTAACCACAAAAAAATGATAAATATTGAATACTTCGTCCACCTACATTGTATTTAAGTGGACTTATATATATATATAATTACTTAATTTTAAAAAACATCAAGTGAATTTTTTTTTGTATTTCTACATTTACACATTTCATCAATATTGAGCAGAATATATTCTAAATACAACCATTTTTTTCAAAAGTTTTGACAAATTATGTAAAAATGTGTTATATACCATAGTGTTGCAATGTAAACGTGGATTGTATTTTTTTCTCATTTTAGTTGACATTTATTTCCCTGTTTATAATCAGATTTTTATGGGGAAAAAATGACACCAACTGACACTGCGTTAGATCACGTCATTAACCCTAGTAAAGGTTTCCGACCCCTGAACTGGATAAATGAAAACCTCAATAGTTCAAGAACGTTGCATTCTGTATTACAGAATAACACACACCTGTGTCCTCATCGTGTTTGCGCTTGGCAGATCTTGAAGTCGTCTCGGTTTTCTTTTCTTCAGACTTCTCTTCATCATTTCCAGTTTCATCTAAAGTCTAAAAACAGACACAGCAGGTCTTTAACATTTGCATTTGTAGAACAGTTTAAATTAAAAGCTTGAATGTGTTTAAACTTTGACCTGTGGCTTTGAGGAGTCCACCGATTCGTCCTCCTGGTGGTGTTGGGGGGTCTCCGGCCTGCTTTGCTCAGCGTTCCCCTCTTCGTCTTCATCGTCTTCGTCTTCGTCTACAAACTCGTCCAGAGTGACGAGCCCCTGCAGGTCTTCCCCCATGATATCAAAATCCCGTTCCTGGCTCCCCAGCGCCGTTTCCTCTCCATCCTCATCTGCTCCCACTTCATCCAGAGTCACCAGCTCCTTGGGGTCTACCTCCACCGTCTCCTCCTTTTCCCTCCCCCTGTTCTTCGCCCTCCTCGCAACTCCTTCTGCACCTCCTCCTCCTCCTCTGCTGCTGCTGCGGCTCCTTCGCTCCCTGTCTTCTCTCTCCTTGGTCCTCGTCTCCTCCCTCTCCCTGGTTCTTGTCTCCTCCCTCTCCTTGGTGGTTGTCTCCTCCCTCTCCCTGGACCTTGTCTCCTCCCTCTCCTTGGACCTTGTCTCCTCCCTCTCCTTAGGCCTTGTCTCCTCCCTCTCCTTGGACCTTGTCTCCTCCCTCTTTTTAGGCCTGGTCTCCTCCTTCTCCTTAGTCTTTGTCTCCTCCCTCTCCTTAGCCCTTGTCTCCTCCTTCTCCCTGGTCCTCTTCTTTGCTTCCCGGTCCTTGGCTATCTGCTTCTCCTTTGCAGCTGCCTGTCTCCTCCTCTGCTCTTCCTCCTCTTCCTCGTCGTCAGGGTAGTCCTCCTCCTCCTCGCTCACCTCGTCCAGGCTCACCAGAGCGCTTGTCGTTTCACAAGGCGAACTTTGATCGTTCTCCTTTTCAAGTACGTCTGTATCACTCTGGGATTTAGTCGCTGATTTACCTCCTTTCTTAATATCTGTTGTTGGGGCACTTTCCTTAGTTCCTGCAGCAGACCCTTCTGCAGCAGACGGATCATTTGCATCCTGTAAATCATCAACTATCTCATGGAAAGTATCCTTTTTGACGACAACTGTTTTGGTTGCTTCCACAATTGTGGTACCACATGTTGGTGCATCTTCTTTTTTTCGCAATGCCTCTTGTTTCAAAGGACATTCATCTTTTGTCAGCTCTTCTTGAGCTTCTTCTAGGGAGTCTACGATCTGATACTCTTCCTCCTCCTCCTCCTTCTTCAGTGGACCCTTTAAAGAAGAACTTTTCTCTGTCTGCTGGTCATTGTTTGTAGACTTTTTCTCTTCGGACTGTCCTGTGGAGGGCTGATCGCCGACCATCTCGTCCTCCACAGAATCAATGATCTGATACGTCTCTGCTTCTTCGGATGGATCATTTTCACTCTTGTTTAATGTTGCACTTTCTATTTTAGTGGTTTTAACAGCTTTCTTTGGTCTTCCTCTTTGTCCTTTTCTTTTTGTAGCTGGACGATCATCCTTAATAACCTCGTCCTTCAGAGATATAGTGTCCTCCTCACTCTTCGCCAGTAAAACACTTTCACTCTTCTTTGATGGTGTGCTCTCTTTTGGGGTTAATGTTATTTTATCTTCCTTCTTTCCTCTTGCACTCCTTCTTCTACCAGACACTTCTGTAATGGCTACATCTTGTACCTGTTCTTCTTCAACAGAATCCACTATCTTATAAACCATTTCCTCCTTGACCTCTTTGCCTTTTTTCGTCCGTGTCTCATATTTTTTAGCTGTCCTGTCCTGTTTCTTGGGCGATTGGTCCTTCTCTTCACTTTTGGATGTTCTGGTTGTGGGGCCACTCCTCCTTGGTGGTCTTTCATCTTTTCCTTTTAGGTTTCTTTTCCCCGTCTTGTCAGTTGATGGCTGATCTTCCACAGAATCAATTACCTGATATGTGTCTTCCTCTTCCTCCATGGGCTGAATGTCTTCTTTAGACTTCGGATCACTTGGAGCTTCAAGGTTTTGCCCGTCATCCTCTATCGCACTTTGATCATCAATTGAATCTAATATCTCAAAGGTTTCTTGTTCAGGAACTTCATCGTCAGGAGCTTTCAAAGTATCTTTGTTTTGCTGGTCTTCATTTGATACTTGTTTACTAGCTGTGTCTAACATTTGGAAACTATCGGTCTTACGTTCTTTATCTACTGGATCTTTATCAGATTGGTCAGCTGCTGAAGGTGCATCTTCTTCGGACAGTTGCTTTACAGTGGAACCGTCTTCTTGACCTGTAGCTGCTTTCTTTTCGGTTACACTGTCTAACACTTGTAAAGAACTGTCTGTTTCCATTTCATTGCACTTGGAGCTTTCCTCATGCAAAGTCTGGCCTTCCTCTGGACCAATTAGCTGCACTTCAGAGCTGCTGTCTTGGTCGACATTTTCCACAAGTTCATCCATTTGATCAAGGATTTTGTATGTTTCATCCTCCTCCACCTCTGTAGGTTCTGTATCTTTGAGTTTGTCGTCATTAGCAGCCATCTCTAAACTCTGGGCTTGGCTCATCTCATGTCTCTGTGCAGAAGGCTGCATCTCTGACTCAACAGTTTTTGCAGTAAGGCCCTCTGCTGACACTTTGTGGTCAGACTTTGCCACTGCACTCCCCTTGGCTTTTGCTTCTTCTTTCAGCAGCTCTGAATGAGTCTCCATTGAAGCCTCAACAGTAGCTGCTGATGCCATCTTTTGGGTGTCATGTGAAGCGGAGGAGGAGCGGGTGCTACGACCGGAGGATGCAGGATTTGATGATTTGACAGGTGATTTGGTCTTGCTCTGTTTTGTTTTCTGACCAGGGGATGGAGAGGTTTCAATAGACTTTGAAGCAGAGACAGAGGCCTTACTGGCACTGACAGAGGCTGGTTGTTTGGAGGGACCAGATAAGTCTTTGGACTTTTTCGGTGACACGGAGCTCGTCTTAGAACAACTTGAGCCTTTGGTTGACTTGGACGAGGAAGAGGCTGGGCTCTTAGAGTCTTTTAAAGACCTGGTTGAGATGCGCTTGCCAGTGGAGGACAAATCTGAGCTTTGCCTCTCACTTCTCACTCTGGAGGACTTCTTAGACAAGGCGGAGCTACGAGGCTCGGGTTTCGAGTCTCCCACATCATCACCAACTTCATCAACAGTGACAAAGTCATCCATATTGAAATGTTGCTCATCAAAAGGACTTCTGTCTGAAGAGTCGATGTTATCTGTAAAATCATCCTGACCCTGGATGGAAAACAAAGACAAAACAAACAGGCAATAAGATAAATTGTTGAGCCATTAATTTACTGCATTTAATTGTTTAATTGACAAGGACTTGGTGAATAAGACAAGGGAGACTTGCTGTTGTTTACCTTCATTTCTGGTGTGTTTTTGACAGTTTCTGTTACAGAGCTTGTGTTGCTTCTGTTGGAGCTTTTATTTTATGGCCCCCACCTTGATATGAAAGTTTACCATGTTGGGTGTGGAAGGTCCCTTTAATTACTTTTTTTGGTAATTTTGTTTCTTTTTTTGGTAATTCCAGTCTTTTTATATATATATATATATATATATATATATATATATATATAATTGTGTCTTTAAAAAAATAAAAATTCTGTGTATTTTTTTGGTCATTTTGTCTTTTTTGGGTCATTCTGTGCCTTTTTTAAAGTAATTTAGTTATTTCTGTCATTTTGTGTCTTTTTTGGGTCATTTTGTGTCTTTTTAAAAATAAATCATGTTGTGTCTTTTGCGGTAATTCTGTGTATTTTTTTAGTTATTTTGTGTCTTTTTTTTTTAGTAATTTTGTGTCTTTTTTGGTCATTTTGATACTGCCTCCAGTAGGTAATTTGAGACCCCTGCTTTATAGGCTTGATGCAATGTTTTGTCTCAGTTTGTGTCAGAAATTCTATGAATTAAGACAGATTTATACAACAAGCCTCACCTCCTTCTCCTCACTTTGGGACCTGCTCCCCTTTTGGAGTCTGTGGATACGAATTGCTTCGGTGAGCTCCTGCAAAATGTTCGTGTCAATTTGTGGACCTTCTTCAAGGTTTTCTTCAGGCACGGGCGATGTGTCTGCTTTCTCTACCTCTTCATTTGCCTCAGTTGAATCCATGGCGGTCTCAGTTCCTGGTTCCTCACCATCCTCCTTTGTTGCTTTGCCACTTGGTCCTGCTGTGATGGGCTCAGAGATGGTGGATTCCCCTGGCCCACTGGTTAGCAGAGAAGGTTGTGATCCACTCTCCAATAGTTCAGAAGGAGGAGGCTGGGTTTGACTTTTCACAGCTGGAGGCTCGGCTTTGACACTGATGGTGTTCGGTTCAAGGTTTATTGTGATCTCACTAGAATCTTGTATTAAAAGGGTCTCCAACATACCTGTTTTCAACTCTGGACCTGACTGATTTGCCTCCATGGCGGCTTCAGTCGGGCTTTCTGCAGCCTCTGTCTTGATTTCTGCTGGTTGGGTCTCAGTTGCACTGTTTGGTGGTTGACTCTCACTGGATTTGTCTGTTGAATTTTCTGCTACAGCCTCTGTAGTTGTTGGTTTTTCTTCTTGGCCCTCAGCACAAGCTCCCAGTTCCATGGGCTCTTCCACTTTACCTCCCATTCCCCCAATCTCCATTGGTTCACCATCTTCAACATCATCGGCTTTGTCAAGTTCTGGCTTCTTGGTTTCAGATTCTTTAGGCTCGGAACTTTCTACATCGGGCTGTTTCTCTGGAGTCGAGGGCTTGGATCCTGAGGGTGTTTTCTTCTCAACCACAGCCTTTTTCATAGCTTTCTTAGTATTTGCCATAGTGGTATCCTGCTTGGCTGATTTGTTTTTCATTTTGGGAACCGAGACTTGTGTGTCTGTTGAAGCTCCAGAAGGTGAAGATGAAGGTTTTTCAGACAGAGGCTTGTCAGGTGTAAGATCCTTGGTTGTGGTACTCGTTTGTGGGTTGGAGACACTGGACGTGGTAGGTTTTCTGTTGAATAAAAGAAAGTTCTATGGGTCAAGCAGGAGAAAATGGGGGTTTAAGGTCAAGTTTTAACTGACCTCATTTACTAATATGCGCATAGATTTGTTCCAACTTTGTTTACAGAATAAGTGCACACACAAAATTTACCATTTACCAGAGAAAGCAGTAAAGGTGTTTTATTTTCCCACTGACGACACAATTATAGGAAGCAACCAAACAGTTATATGTTGACCAAAAAAGACATATCTTACTTCTGAGGAGGCTTCTTTTGCTCCTTGGGAAATGTCGTCTACAAATAAACAAATTGAGATGTGTTGACAGTGTGATCAAACTACAGCAGACAAATCCTAAACTGTACATTTCCTGGGCACACAGAAGGAAAGACAAAAAAGTCAAATACCGCTTCATGGACAACAGTGATTGTCGTGTCTTTCACAACGAGGCATTTTAGACTCTTCAACTTCTTCGCGTCTTCCTCTTTCTCAAAACACACGACCGCCTACATGAGCAGCACAAACACACGTATCTTTGTGTTAGTCCAACCGTCAGAACCATCTACTCATTACATTCATACATAAAACATTAGTTAGCCATGTTCTGGTGTGCTATTAAATACTCTAAACTCCAATAAGTTTCCAAGACTGTAGTTTATCTTCTGTTGACTAAATTAACCCTTTGATGCTCAACATGGTCTAAAGTGACCCGACAGAGTTTTTATGTTCTATATCTTTACAATAAATTATTTTCATCATTCAGTTTCCCAGGTTTTCCTCAATTAGTTTGTTTTTGATCATCATACATCCTAATTTTATGTTATACTTTATTCATTTTTTAATAAAATCCCTTTTTGCTCTTCTAATGCACAACATGGGTCAAAAATGACCCGTATCCATTTTTTAGCCAAGTAGCTTGCTAAGCTAACTACTTAGCTGACTTCCTGGCTATGTATTTAGCCAAGTAGCTTGCTAAGCTAACTACTTAGCTAAGTATTTAGCTAAGTAGCTTGCTAAGCTAACTACTAAGCTAACTTCTTGTCTAGGTAATTAGCTTAGCAAGCTACTTAGCCAAGTAGTTAGCTATGTAATAATACAAAAACTGTTTTTCTTCATAAAAGTATGAGAGGCAAAATGGAAATAATGATCTGTTATCAAAAACAAGATATATGTGCATTAGAAGGGGGGTCAATATGTTGTGCATCAAAGGGTTAAACAAACTGTAGCATTTGTTTACTTGTTAAGTTGCATTTCTAAGGCCAAAAGCTTGCAATGTCAATATTAGACAGGCAATTTCATTTTTAAATTTCTGGGTCTGAGGGTTTTGGGGTTTTGATCCCGTTTCAGACAAATCTAGCAGAATAAAACTTAGCTAAGACCACTTTAATTTGCATGTTATGGGAAGGCAAAGCATTAGCAGATATAGGGTTTGGTAGCAATCACATCAGTCCCTCTATACTTACCTCCTGGATGGACCGAAACACCACAACTGACTTGGTTTTCCCAAAGACCTCGACAGCATCGATCACATCTCTGTGAGTGACACAACGTTGAATCTTTTGTAGTTTCACCATTGTTGGAGGCGAGGATTTAGCAGACTGAGCATAAAGGGGGAAAAAACAAACAAGCTTAGACCAAATATAATGCCGGTAATTATAAACATCTTTTTAAAAATGGTTATAAAGGATAATATTGCATCTGGTTTTAAAGCTTCCAGTTTAACCCGTCATCAGTCATTCCAGTTCAGAACATGTTTAGCTGCGAAGGAAGGAACACACTCACACACCAACCTTAGTCTTAGAGGAAGAACTTGCCTCGCTCTTCTGCAGACTTGGCTTTCCTTGAGAGGGCTTTTTAGACGAGGAAGATGATGGTGAGGACTTCATCTTGGCTAACTCGGCCAGCAAGGCAGGAGCCAGAGTTTTAACCACGGTTTCCAGGTCAGACTTTTCTGACAGAGATTGGACAGCTAGAGGGACGGAGACGAAAAAGTCAACGAGGTAAATTTTTCCAACATTAAAAAACGATTCCTGTAACTGTGATAAACATGTTTTGTTAATGTTACGATGAAAATCATCTTTAGTTGCAAATCTTGAAAAGGTTCGTTTGTTCGTTTTCCGTGTATTTCGGTCGATACATGTCATTAAAACAGAAGTAACAAACCAGAAAAAAAACATTGATCAAAGTAAAAAATAAGTAAACAGAGAAAGAAAATTGATAATAGACATTTGGACCGAAAAGGCTGAAGCAGCTTATTACGCCTGTTACAACTCGAGTTAATTTAAAAATTAGAAACGTACCAGTCCCCACAATTCTATGCAATAAGTTATATATGGTTTTATTAGGGATTGATAGAAAATTTTAAATGAGTTTGTTGTTAAGATATTTTTACATTTATGTAGAATTGCCATACTTTTGATATTTTATTCTTTAAGAAGTTAATATGTGGCTTCGAGCAGCTTATGGTCAATAACCACTCCAAGGAACTTATCAAAAACTCTTTCCACTTCCACATTATCAATGGGGATTTGCACTCTTTGAATAACTGAACGATTTCCAAAAATAATAAATTTTGTTTTGCTTATGTTCAGAGATAACTTGTTCACATCAAACCATCTTTTTAATTCTTTAAATTCAAGTTTCCACTGTATTCACAAGATGTTCTAAGTGTAAAACACATTTAAATTTACAAGAAACATTACAGATATAAATTATATACAGTATAAAGAGCTTAGGGCCCAGTACGGAGCCTTGAGGGACCCCGCAGGTGACTCTCCTCAACTAGTTATCAATCTGGACATATTGATATCGATTGTCCAAGTAGTTTTTAATCCATGTCTTTGCTACCCCTCTTATACCATATCTTTCAAGCTTGTTCAGTAATAATGTGTGATCGAGGGTATCAAAAGCCTTCTTTAGGTCAATAAATAATCCAACTGTATATTCTTTATTATCAGTGTTTGTGGACATTTTATCAATAAGTTCCATAACTGCCATTGTAGTAGACCGATTTGCTCTAAAGCCTTATTGTTGGTCATTCAGAATGTGTTGTTTTTCTATGAAATCTTCCAGTCTCTGGTTACTTGCACTCAAACTCTCAGGGTCTTAAATCCTTAAAAAAGTTTTTTAATTTCTCAAACCTGATGTTTCCAGCAGTTTCTTGGCCAGGCCCTCTGCACTACTGGACTTTTCCAGTTGAGGGGATCGTCTTTTGTCGCTCCTCCTCGATGGCGATCGTCTCTCTTCGCTGCTCCGTGAAGACGATCGTCTCTCGTCGCTCCACCTCGGAGACGATCGTCTCTCTCGGGTCCTCCTCGGAGGTGATCGTCGCTCGTGGCTCCTCCTCCATGACGATCGTCTTTCATGGCTCCTTGAACGTGACCGATATCGGGAGGACGTAGGGCGGTCGTACCAAGGAGAATGAGAACGGGACCGGGATCTGAAGAAGTACAATAATCGGGGTTCTTTAGCAGTGGTCACATTAAAGCATTTTCAAGGACTTTCACGGTCCATTTTCAAGCTTTTCCAGTATCTTCCACCTGTTGTAAATTGCATGTTTTAGATGAGTTCTTACATACTAAAAAGGGGAGATTTCACTGAACCATAGCAACAGAGATGGTGTTACACTTTTAGGAGGAACGGTCTTCATTTCAGATAGGCTACTCATTATTTTTACATTGAACATGTGATTATCTATAGTCTATAGATGGATATAGTCAGATAGCAATAGAAATACAGTAAGAATTTCAAGCATTTACAAGCACTTTATCCAAAATCCTTTTTAAACCTTGAAAATACATTTAAATTCAAGCATTTCAAGCACCCGTACGAACCCTGACAGATGAAATCTAGTGATAACCTAAAATAATGGTAAGCATTTCACAGCAGGTGCTTCTCAAATCCAAATATTTACGTATCAAAGACCTGCGGCGCTGTCTGGCGATGTACGGTGATGGTGATCGGCTTCTTCGTTTGTCCCTTCGACCCCCGGAGCTGTGGCGGTGACGGGGGCTCGGCGAGCGGGAACTGGAGGAGCTTTCACGCCTGGATTTCTGGTGGCGATGCTGGGAAGTCTTTGAAGAGGTTGAGGGCGACGCTTTGGCACCTTTACCTACTCTGAAGACAGCAATGGACAGGGAAACCATCATTTTATTTAAATTTAACCGACAGATCTGTCAAAGGGAGTTCCTTCACAAAGACTGATGTAGAAGCACAGCTTACAGCAGGGGTCTCAAACTGGCGGCCCGCGGGCCAACTGTGGCCCTCGTGACGATATTTTGTGGCTCTCGCTTCGATATGAAAGTTTAATGTGAGTTTTTTGTCTCTTTACCGTGTTGTGTGTGGAAGGTCCCTTTATTGCTCCAGCTGGAGCTTTGTTTACCTTGTTTCTATGACGACGTTAACAAAAAGAAAAGCAGCTGCTACCGGAGCGTTTATTATCTGCAGTGTTGTTTTTACCAGTGGAAATGTTATGCAATGTCATTTTGTGTCTTTTTTAGTAATTTTGTGTCTTTTTTAGTAATTTTGTGTATTTTTTAGGTCATTTTATGTCTTTTTTGGTAATTTTGTGTCTTTTTTTAAGTAATTGTGTTTTTTTGGTACTTTTGTGTCTTGTTTTGGTAAATTTGTGTCTTTTTTTAGTAATTTTGTGTCTTTTTTTAAGTAATTGTGTCTTTTTTGGCCATTTTGTGTCTTTTTTAAAGTAATTGTGTCTTTTTTGGTCATTTTGTGTCTTTTTTAAGTAATTGTGTCTTTTTTGGTCATTTTGTGTCTTTTTTTAAGTAATTTAGTCTTTTTTTGGTCATTTTGTGTCTTTAAGTAATTTAGTTTTTTATTGTCATTTTGTGTCTTTTTTTAAAGTAATTTTGTGTCTTTTTTGGTCATTTTGTGTCTTTTTTTTTAAAAGTAATTTTGTGTCTTTTTTGGTCATTGTGTCTTTTTTAAGTAATTTAGTTTTTTTCTGTCATTTTGTGTCTTTTTTTTGTCATTTTGTGTCTTTTTTTAGTCATTTTGTGTCTTTTTTTGGTCATTTTGATACTGTCTCCAGCGGCCTCCAGGTAATTTGAGTTTGAGACCCCTGATCTAGTGTATTTTGATACAACATAAAAGACTAATAAAATCATAGTGTCTGCCCAGATTATGAAATTTACCTGGCACTGAGTGCTAGCTGACCATCCCACAATGGGAATCTGTTGGGAAACACACATTCATTAGAAGAGCAAAAGCAAAAGGTTACTGTGCTGTATACAGTAGATACTTCTAAGAACCAGCGGGCAAAGAATTGTAAGGGTTCTGAAGACTGTAGAACCAGGTGATGTCCCTTAATAAACCCATTATGAACATTGGCGTTCCTCAAGCCAAACAAAAATTTGTGTTGGCTACAAAAAGGAGTCAATCCTTTTGCCCTCACATGCGTTTCGGCGCTGGATTCAGCCTGCCTCAGTTTGCTCCACCTCTTTGCTCCTTTTTTTAGATTAGCCCAGATTTCCCGGGAGGAGACAGGTACCGCCAAGATGGCAATGGCCGAAGCCACCCATTTTGAGATTAATTTTGCCTCTTCAGAATGACTCTTTAGAATTACTTTTTCACAGAGAAAAGTAAAAAGAGAGGGGAAAATAACTGACCGTATACGTAGGAGTTTGCAGTTTTCAAGATGAAGACCGGAGTTCTGGTGGGAGATCCAATCCTAGTAGTCAGAACAACAACTGTTAGGAGCTTCAGTGACTAATTTTTGTGAATGTCCAACAACAGATATTTTTATTAACATAGCAGCAGCACCACCAAAGAAACAGTTCCTTTGATGTTAAAATATTGTCCCCTTTGATGGTCAATTTTTCTGATCCAGGTGCCCAATTCCTTTTCTCTGCTCTGGTATGAGACATTTGCTACATAAAACGTGCTTAAATCAATATTTCATTGTAAGCCAATATCCACTTTGACAACTCTTCCCTTTACAATCACAGATAAATCAACCATTCAACTTGAGTTTAAAGTATAATTTAGATTTATTTATTTTTTTTAGTTCTGGGTAGTACGATGTCTGGTTCTTCAGTTCATCAGATTTGTTGCAGGTCATCTTGGCAAAGATGGAAAAAAACCCCACACAAGCTGAGACATCTGGAATTGGCAGGAAGACATAGAAGCTGGAGAGAGGAGGAGGCTTTTCCAACTGAAGATTGTGATATAATTGCAAAAAACAACAACAACAACAGCACACACAGCCAAAGATAAAACAGCCATCCTCCACTATTCTCTGATGCACTCGTTCTTCAGATTTGAAATTCTTTCTTATCCCTTCTTCTTCTTAGCCCTTGGTTCCAGTTAAAGTATTTTAGTACAAAATATTTAATTTGTAAATAAAAAAATCAATCAATGCCGAACAAAAACTTGTAATTAGGGGTGCACCGATTGCAATTTTCTGGCCGATCACCGATTTTTAAAAAGCCTTACCTGCCGATTCCGATTTTGGCCGATACCGATTTTTTTATAACTCACAGCTGAACCTTCAATTTTAGAATCTTATTTTATTGAAAAACAATAACACAGCAGTGTTTTTCTTTAACAAATAATGGAAATCACAATGTCTGAGGCAGTTAATAAAATACTGAACTTAAAATAAATAGCAGCAATTTAAAGGACAAACTAACAAAAGAACTGCAACCATAAATAAAGTGTCCTGAGTTTTTGGTTTCGTTATAGTGCAACAAGAACAAACGCCCAAATGCAGCAGCATTGTGGCTACTCAAATGTTAAAATAAATAGCAAATAGACCTTTGCGGAGGTAGATAAGATCGGTTTGGCGTAAAAGAATCTGCAGATCGCAGATCCCGCAAAATTAAGGAATTCTGCGCCGATCGATCGGTGCACCCCTACTCGTAATCCAACACGGTTCCTCTGAAATGGTACACAGGTTATATGGTGTCAGGCTTTCTATGAAATTGCTTCTTTTTTGTCAAAAATCAACCGCTTCGGCACCCTCCCACCCCCAAAAAAATAGGTAATTTACAATAAAAATAACAAAATGTAGATATCTAACACATACCAGGAGAGAGAGCAGAGTGAAGACTTCCACTTACCTTCATCACAGTGCATTGATTGTTACACAGAGAACAGGTATGTGGAAAGATTTCTGGCGTGATCGCTGCATAGTCCTGCATCACAGTCACTGTTGGCAGATCCGTGTTGACCGGAGGGTCGGCCGGAGGCTGCCGGCTGGATGCCGGCAGCACCAGATCCATAAGATTCATCAGGCCCAGGGCTGGCTGGGAAGGAACTGGAGGAACTACGACGGGGGAAAGACCTCCGGGGATAAACTGCGTTTGTTGCATGTGATCTGTGATGCCGGGGATGTGAGAGGCAGGAGCAACCGATTGTCCAACAGAAAAAACTGGAGCCCACATCGCTTGCCCCATCTGTGGTACCGACTGATTCGGTGTTTGTTGCGTCTGTGGCTGCTGTATTGGTTGCATTTGTGTCTGTTGCTGTGGTTGCGGCTGTATCTGCTGCTTCTCAGTTTGCGGCACCTGTTGCTGCAATTGCTGCTGTATTGGTTGCTTTTGTGTCTGTTGCTGCGGTTGCGGCTGTATCTGCTGCTTCTCAGTTTGCGGCACCTGTTGCTGCAATTGCTGCTGTATTGGTTGCTTTTGTGTCTCTTGTTTCAATTGCAGCTGAATCGGTTGCTTCTGCGTTTGCTGCACCTGTTGCTTCGATTGCTGCTGTATCGGCATCTGCTGCTGCTTTATTATCGGCTCAGCAATTGACCCTTGTCCTCTAGTTTTACTCTGATCCTTGGAGCCACTGGCATAATTTTTGTCAATGACAACAAAGCCACTTCGAGTGGGATGCGCAGCAGGCTTTAGAGTGGAAGATGGTTGCTCCTTCAACATGGCCTGTTTATCTACCTCTGGTTGTTTGAAAAGAATCGGTTTGGGGGTTTCAGACTTAAGAACTCGAATGTCTGTGTCTTTCTTCGGCAGAGAGAAAGAGCTCATTGGTTGGGATGTCTGGTTTGGTTGGGTCTGCAACCGTGTCTGATCGTTGCTTGAGGGAGCTGCAGAGCTCAGGATTGAACTAAATAAAGAGCCGAACCTGGAAGCAGGCTTCATCTGGTCATTTGCCAAATCCAAGACACCGCTTTTCACCTCAGTTGTATTTTTAAGCGGTGGTTCTCGATCATGTCTGCTACTATCATGAGTGTCCATAAGCAACATTCCTCTGCTTCCACCACTATCGGCTCTACTGCTTGTGCTTTTCCCAGTCTCATACCCAAGCCCTCCAGTATATTTGCCAGTATGCCCATAGTCAATCACTTTACTCGGCTGGAGAACAGCTGATGATGACATTTCCTGCTGGCGTATCCTGGCCCCTCCTGAACTACTCAAACTGTAACTGTCCATCCCACTCACATTCCTGGTGGGTTTGGGTTCAGGACGGGATTTTGAATGAACTGCGGTTGTTTCTCTCTTGGTCTTCTCATTACGGATTTGCCACAGGATGTATGGCAGGTTAGCCGGAGTGATCTGGTCTTCTGGGTAGGAGATAAGCTGCTCCAAGTCCTCCTTTTCAAGTCCAAAATGCTGAAGGATGTCAGAAGCTACTTCAGGGGTGTATTTGGGTCGAGTGGACTCTGGCGGGGCTGCTGGTTCGTCTTGAGGTGGAGGGTCAAAACCCCCTAACCCTGGAATGGACTGCATGTCACGTTCTTTTTCACTGGAGGCATTAAACCTACCGTCACCACCGCTTGCATAGTGAGACGAAGTGGATGATGAATAAAAGTTAGAGGGCTCATCAGCAGTGGATCTTTTGTAGTCCGACAGCCACGCCAAGGATCGGCTGCTTCTTTCACCTCCCGAGTGTCTATGTCCTAGAGAGTCAGAGGTTGAGGACATTGGATAGGGGGGCATCCTTGTTCCTGAGGAGGGGAACTCCTCTCTCTGAGTGCTGGTGAAGCGAGAGCCCTGGTCTATCGGTTGATGCATCGGTTTGCCAAGCAGCCTCACCTCCTCTCTGGCTCTGCTAATATGCATGTCCACAGACCGCTCGATGTTCTCCTCTACTATGGCCCTATTCTGTTCGGGCCTGTAGTCCATCGGCTGCAGCGACGGGATCATTCTCCCGGAGTTGGCAGGAGGCGCAGAAGGAGCTTGATAGGAGCTGAAGTTGGCTCCAGGTCCATGGCGAGAAGACTGCCTCTGACGGTCCCTCTCTGCCTGGATACTTGAAAGTCCATACTGGCCCTGGGTAGAACTTTGGTTCCCAGAGGCGTAAGGGTTATAGTGGGGGTGGGACATGGTGCTGGCGGTCTTCAGAACGTAAAGGAGATTGAAGGGTCACAGATAAGGTGTAAGGTTGGTGTTGTGGATATGCAGGGAGGAGATTATTGGAGCGTTATGTCAGTGCTCGCTGGGATTTTCAATCAGCAGCGAGCTCCCTGTGAGCCTTTGAAACAGGGGTCTCACTAGGGGCCGTCGAGAAAGTGACGGGGCACCACACTCCAATAGAAATGCAAAGCTGAAAAGTTAAAAAACAAAACAAAGGAAGGGGTTATTGAATGGGACTGGACTTCAGCGTCTGGATGGGTAACATCCGTCATCGTCTTGTCTTGAGTTGTTAATTCTGGTGCCGTTGGACTTCCATTCGGTCGTCTATTTCCCTTCACGTCTTTACTAGCAAGAGAAAACAGAGGCAGAAGCAACAGCGCATAGACAAAGAGAGAAAACAAGGTAAAACAGACAGTTCCGTGCTCATCTCCATTTTCCACTTTTGTTAACAGCATATTAAAAATGTCTTCATGGCCGCTGACAGGTCTTCACTTTAACCAGGAAGAAGGAAGGAAGCTCTCCTTTAGGGTGTCACCTGTTTTCACCTGCATCACATCAACACAACACTGACAACAATTCAGACATCGATCGACAACAATTATGTTGTTTCTTTGGTGAACATAATTCCATTTCTTTCTTTCATTCAACCAGAATCTGTTGTATTTTAACAGTTTATTGGAAGGCATAACTGAGTTCAGATAACCGAGTAACATTATTAAATATTTTACTTATGTCTTGCAGCACTACTGCAAAAAAATTAGAATATCATGAAAAAGTTCAATATTTTTTGTCAGTTATTTCAGAAAGTGAAACTCATACATTATATAGATTCATTACACAGAGTGAAATATTTCAAGCCTGTTTGTCTTGTAATTTTGATGATTCTGGCTTAGAGATAATAAAAAACACAAAACTCAGTGTGTCAGAAAATTACAATATTACATAAGAATAATTTTTAAAAAAGGACATTTTAAACACAAATGTGATGCTTCTGGAAATTCTGTTCGTTTCTATACATCAATACTTGGTTTGGGCTCCTTTTGAATCATGAATTAGTGCATTAATACTCATTTTTATAGCAGTTTAAAGTAGGGGACTTTATGTTCTTTAAGGTTAAAAAAAATCCTGCAAAAAAAGCTAAAAATGCAAAAGAAATGTCTTATTATTGATATATCCGAGAGTGTAAAGATAAAATGGCATTTAAAGGGTTACATTTCTGAAAATAAATTAATATTTGGTAGTTATGTGAGTGAAAGTGGAAAATTAATATGAATCTGTAATTTTATGGCACCTTTTTGACACATATTTTTGTATTCTTAGGACATCAGAGCAACTTTGAGGTCCTGTCAAACTGTTATATTATTATAGAATATTATATTAATCTTTTATGACTTAAGAGCATTTTGATGGTCATGTTTGCCTGTACAAAGCCAAAGGTACACCTCAAAAAAATTAGAATATCATGAAAAAGTTCAATATTTTTTGTCAATAATTTCAGAAAGTGAAACTCATATATTATATAGATTCATTACACACAGAGTGAAATATTTCAAGCCTGTTTTTCTTGTAATTTTGATGATTCTGGCTTAGAGATAAAGAAAACACAAAACTCAGTGTCTCAGAAAATTAGAATATTACATAAGATCAATTAAAAAAAGGATTTTTTAAAAACAAAAATGTCAGGCTTCTGAAAAGTCTGTTCATTTCTATACATCAATACTTGGTTGGGCTCCTTTTGCATGAATTACTGCATTAATACTTGGTGGCATGGAGGAGATCAGCCTGCTACGGACTCACATATTGAACTTTTTCCACAATATTCTAATATCCAATTCTAATTATGAGATAAAAAAAGTAAAAAATTATGAGATAAAATGTCGAAATTATGAGATAAAAAGTCATAATTGAGGTGAAAAGTCAAAAATATGGGATAAAAAGTCACAATTAGGAGACGAAAAGTAAATTCTGAGATAAAAAGTCAAAATTATGAGATAAAGTCAAAATAAGGAGATAAAGTCAAAATAAGGAGATAAAAAGTCATATTTAGGTGATTAAAAAGTCATAATTATGAGGTAAAAAGTCAAAATTATGAGATTAAAAGTCATAATTGGGAGATGAAAAGTCATAATTGGGAGATGAAAAGTCAAAATTATGAGATAAAATGTCAAAATTATGAGATAAAAAGTCATAATTGAGGTAAAAAAAATAAAAAATATGGGATAAAAAGTCATAATTAGGAGATGAAAAGTACATTTTGAGATAAAAAGTCATAATTAGGTGATTAAAAAGTCATAATTATGAGGTAAAAAGTCAAAATTAAGAGATTAAAAGTCATAATTGGGAGATGAAAAGTCATAATTATGAGATAAAAAGTCAAAATGTGGAGATAAAAAGTCGTAATTAGGAGATGAAAAGTCAATTATGAGATAAAAAGTCACAATTTAGGAGATGAAAAGTCAAAATTGAGGTAAAAAGTCAAAAATATGAGATAAAAACTCATAATTAGGAGATGAAAAGTAAATTCTGAGATAAAAAGTCAAAATTACGAGATAAAGTCAAAATAAGGAGATAAAAAGTCATAATTATGTGATTAAAAAGTCATAATTATGAGATTAAAAGTCATAATTGGGAGATTAAAGTCATAATTATGAGATAAAAAGTCAAAATTATGAGATTAAAAGTCATAATTAGGAGACGAAAAGTAAATTCTGAGATAAAAAGTCAAAATTATGAGATAAAGTCAAAATAAGGAGATAAAAAGCCATAATTAGGTGATTAAAAAGTCATAATTATGAGATAAAAAGTAAAAATGTGGATAAAAAGTCATAATTATGAGGTAAAACGTCGTAATTAGGAGATGAAAAGTCAATTATGAGATAAAAAGTCATAATTTAGGAGATGAAAAGTCAAAATAGGGAGAAGGAGCTGATGGTGAAGTTAAACCTGAAGTCTACTGGAGACACTGTTGGTCTAAACACAAACAAGACAATAAAACAATAAAACAGGAACATTAAAGCTTCATAAAGGTTCTCAACCGTTCCTGTTTTATTTCTTCTGTTATTAAAAACCGTCACAGAGACACAGAGAGGAGCTAACAGGAGCTAACTGATGCTAACAGGAGCTAACTGATGCTAACAGGAGCTAACTGATGCTAACAGGAGCTAACTGATGCTAACAGGAGCTAACAGGAGCTAACTGATGCTAACTGCTGCTAACATCAGGACAGACAGAGTAAACTGTGTTTCTGTTGATAAGACACAGAGCAGCAGCAGGTTCTCCTCTGTGTCGGTATAAATATAAATAGATAAAGGTATAAAGAGGGTTTTATGTTGCATACCTTCCATTATTTGTCCTTATTTCTCATCTTTTTAGAGGTTTTTATCTTTTTCCTGCTGTTAGCGGAAGAAACTTCTTCTTCTTCACTTTTAATGGCGGCTGGTCAACCAGCTGACAGCTGCACTACCGCCACCTGGTGGACAGGAGGGGACACTGCACTACAGTCTGACTCTATTATAACTATCTATTATAACTATTTATTATAATTATTATAACTATTTATTATAACTATTATAACTATCTATTATAACTATTTATATAACTATCTATTATAACTATCTATTATAACTATTTATTATAACTATCTATTAGAACTATTTATATAGAGTCTATGGTCTGACTGCAGTCACTACATAAAGAGTTCATATGATCATTAAACTGATTCCTCTGATCCACCTGATTAACCTTCTGGAGTTTGAGGCTGTTTTGACTCCTTTTCATTCTGCCTCTATAAACCACTCGTGGGTTGTTGTTTTCTCAGGACAACCTCACCTCTGTGACCTGATCATTTTTTCATTTTGATTTACTGGATCAACATTTTGAACACAAAAAACACACATAAAAAACACATAAAATACACACAAAAACTGAAAAATGACAAAAACACACAAAACCCCACATAAAAACAAACAAAAAATGCAAAAAAACACACAAAAAACACAAAAATGACAAAAAAATATAAAAAACACATAAAATACACAAAAAACAGAAAAATGACAAAAAAACACACAAAAGCCCACATAAAAACAAACAAAAAATGCAAAAGAACCCATAAAAACACAAAAAAATGACAAAAAAAAATATAAAAAACACACAAAATGACAAAAAAAAAAACACACATAAAAACATACAAAATATTACAAAAAAAAACACACAAAAAACAAACATTTTTTTGTTTGGTTTTTACAAAAACCAAACAAAATAATAACCAAAACACACATAAAAAAAATAAAAACACACAAAAAGTGCCAAAAAACACACATAAAAACAAAAAATATATATAAAAAACACACATAAAAACCCATAAAACCCCCCAGAGGGAAAAGCAGGCCCCTGGTGATATTCTCTGGAAGCACTCTGGGGGTCTTGCTGTATTTCTTATTCCATTTGTCTTCCAGTCTTCAACAAATCTCCATATATACATTATGTTTTTTCTATTATCACGTTATTACTTTCTTATAATTATGAAATTGTAGGTGGAGGCTTTAAATCAGCCCGTCTGGGCTTTCTGCCGCTCCCTGAACTTTGGTATCTTTCTCATGTTACGTCATTCTAACTGTGCAAATAAAACAAAATAAACCTTTTTTATGATTCATTTTAATGTGTCCAGACATTTGACGACTAGCTGTAACTCTCCAGTTTTATTCCAGCTCCCTGTATGATGTGATTCAAATTCAGTTTTTTAATGCAATTATTCAAGGTAAGCAATTAAAATTCCAATATAAATCATTGTAATCCAGTTTCTGGCGGCTCATATTTCAGTGTTTCCTCCCTGCAGCAGCTCGTCTTATCTCTAGTCGTGTCCTTGGCGTTCCTGCTGATAATCACAACTTTGTTACCAAAGACAGAACAGTGTGTCCTCTAAAGTCAACACTGTTTCTGTGTTTCTGGCCACAACAACCCAACCTGAGAGCTCAGCATCACAACATCAGCACAGAAAACAAGACAGAGATACAAATATTATCCACATGTAAACTGGAAGCTGTGAAGTGAAACAACAAACTGCTTCTCTTGCTTGGTTTATTACAAATGAAGATATGAAAAGGCAGGAAAAACATTATTACATTCCCTACTTTGTGATTTAATAAGTTCAATAACTGTGTCAGATAAGTTTCATGATGTCACCACGAAACTATATAGAATATAAAATTCATGTGTCAAAAACTGTGATTTTCTCCAAATACAGTCATAGAAAAAATGATTAGACCTCCTTGTTTTCTTCAGTTTCTTGTTCATTTTAATGTCTGGTTCAACTAAAGGTTCATTTGTTTGGACAAATATAATAATAACAACAAGAATATCTGATAAGATTAATTTAAGAGATGATATCTAGACATTTAATGTGGTTTTATTCATCATGATTTTGGTTATTATGAATAAAACCATGTTAAATGTCTCGATATCAGCTCTTAAATTAATCTTATCAGATATTTTTGTTGTTAAAAATGAGTAAAAAAGACACACAATGTTAATGTTAAATGTGTAGATATCAGCTCCAACTCTGCTGGGGAACATTTACCTCAGATTCTTTGGTCAGTTTTTGTTTTTTGTTGGTCATTTTGTGTCTTTTCGGTCATTTTGTTTCCATTTCAATAATTTTGGGTCATTTTGATAATTTTTACATATTTTTTTGGTCATTTTGTGTCTTTTTTAGTCATTTTTACATATTTTTTTAGTCATTTTACATCTTTTTTGGTCATTTTGTGTGAATGATGACAACAAAAATAGCTGATAAGAGATAATAGAGATGAGAGAGCTGATATCTAGACATTTAACATGGTTTTATTGATCATAATCAACATCATGATGAATAAAACCATGTTAAATGTCTAGATATCAGCTCTTAAATTAAACTCTTATCAGATATTCTTGTTATCATTATATTTGTCCAAACAAATGAACCTTTAGTTGAACCAGACGTTAAAATGAACAAGAAACTAAAGAAAACAAGGAGGTCTAATCATTTTTCCATGACTGTATAACACAAAAACAGATGTTTGTCAGGATGTGAAATTAAAGAATAATAAAATGGCATTATACAAAAACAAACAGTGAATTATAGAAATATCCATAACATTCTATCTGTGGTTTGCATTGACTTTCATAGTTCAGTAAATGACCAGAAATAATAAAACAGTTGTGATAAAAAAAATAAAAACGTGATTCATCAGTTAGTGCAGAACTATTTGAACCTTCGAGGCTAAAAAGTGGTGAAGACTGAAATGTTTTTGCCTCTTTTTCTAACTCGTCTTCTCTTATGGAAGGGCTCGGGGGGCGTTGACTGGTAATAGTACCCTCTGGGGGGCGGGACGCGGATCACCTGCGGGGGCCCCACCAGGTAGGCCATCAGTCGGGGCCCTCGCTCTTTATTGATCTCCTCTAGCTCCGCCCACGGGCCCTCGATGTGGTCGTAAATGGTGACCCGCACGTCGGAGAAGACGGCTGACTTGTGGGGGTTTTCCACAGCGAAGCAGGTGACCAGCTTGGACTGGGACTTGGTTTCTGTGGCCGTCCACGTGTTCATGTTGACGTACGGGCTGTGGTGAGGGGCCCACCCGGGTCTCATCATGGCGATTTCACCCCACTTGTTGGGATCGGCGACCTCGTTGTCGTGAAACTTTCTCCCCGAGGCGTCGTAGAGCTGCAGCCTCGAGTCTGGACGGAGACGCTTGGGACGCTCGACTGAGGAAACAGCAGAAACATTATAACAGAGAAACATCGAGGTGGGGGCCACGAAGGCTGTTTCCACCAGATTTAGATTAGATCTGACCTGATTAATCCCACAGCGGGGAAGTGTCTTTGTTACAGCCGACCACAACATTTTCACACAAAATTATTTCCCTTTAAGATAAAGATTAAAAATAAACATCTAAGAAAAAGACATTTAACATTATATAATATACTATATTCAACTTAGTGCAAATTAAGTGAAGAATGTGCTACAGTCCAACACCCAGAATGAGGCGGTCTCACTCTCCGAAACGCCCCTAATCTGAATATGAGCCGTCCTAGCGGTCTTTTGTCTGGACTTTTTTCGTCCCTGTAGAAGAGCAGGGTCTGTTTTCTCCCCTGAAAACAGCCTGGTTACTGATTGGATAGAACACGAAGCAGGAAGTGACATAGTACTCTACAGTGTTGCCAACTTAGCGACTTTGTTGCTATATTTAGCGACTTTTCAGACCCCCTGAGAGACTATTTTTCAAGAAAGCGACTAGAGACAAATCCACCAACTTTTTCTGGTGTTATTGGAGACATTTGGAGACTCGTTCTTACTCTTCTTAAGGAGCCGCGGGGGGCCGGAGGCTCTTCTTAAGGAGCCGCGGGGGGCCGGAGGCTCTTCTTAAGGAGCCGCGGGGACCGTAGGCTCTTCTTAAGGAGCCGCGGGGGCCGGAGGCTCTTCTTCACGAGCCGCGGGGGCCGGAGGCTCTTCTTAAGGAGCCGCGGGGGACGGAGGCTCTTCTTAAGGAGCCGCGGGGGGCCGGAGGCTCTTCTTAAGGAGCCGCGGGGACCGTAGGCTCTTCTTAAGGAGCCGCGGGGACCGTAGGCTCTTCTTAAGGAGCCGCGGGGACCGTAGGCTCTTCTTAAGGAGCTGCGGGGGGCCGGAGGCTCTTCTTAAGGAGCCGCGGGGGCCGGAGGCTCTTTAGACTAAGCACCTTTCTTTACAGTGTGTTAATGTTTCTAAAAGCAGAAAAGGACTTTGTGTCTTTTTTTCAGTAATTTAGTTTTTTTTTCTGTCATTTTGTGTCTTTTTTAAGTAATTTTGTGTCTTTCTTTGGTCATTTCGCCTTTTTAGCAGGGTAGTTGGCGCATTTTGTTGTTTTGATATAAAAATGTTTATATATTCTTGACACCCTTCGTAGCGCGGCCAACCTGGCATCATAGTTTGGAGATGAGGTCTTTGCTAGATCTCCATCATACTCTTGGTGCAGGATCTTTTTACCACCTGTGCTATTCCTAAATGTCTGCTGTGAGTACATTGGTGTGAAATCACTCCATTAGTAGAATAGAAAGATAATGAATAGCTCTTTTTTAGGTGTATGTAAATATACCTGTGTCATCATCATGTCTACGTTTGCCAGATGTTTGGGTTTTTGCAGTTTGCTCTTCTTGTGGCTTCTCTTCCTCGTCACCAGCTTCATCCAGCGTCACCCAAGTCTAAAATAAGACACAAGAGGTCTTATGCAATTCTTGTGTTTTATATAGTGTTTACCCGTAATTTTCCCATGAAAGAAAGTTCACTTTATGTGTTTAAATCTTTAAATCCCTTTACCTCTGTGTTTGGCTGGCCTGGTGGGAGAGTCTCCAGCAGGCTTTCCTGAGTCTTCTCATCCTCTTTTTCCACAGATGTATCCAGATTATCGCATGCCTGCAGCTAGGGGTGTGCCATATCGTAATACACAAAATTACTAAAAACGACAAAATTATTAGAAAAAGACACAAAATGACCAAAAATAAACAAAATTACTAAAAAAGACACAAAATTATTAGAAAAAGACACAAAATGACAAAAAAAAAGACACAAAATTCCAAAAAAAAAGACAAAGTGACAAAAAAGACACAAAATGACTAAAAAAAGAGACAAAAAGACAACAAAAAAAGACAAAATGGCCAAAAAGACACAAAATGACTAAAATCAAGACACAAAATTACAAAAAGACACAAAGTTACAAAAGACACAAAATTCCTAAAAAAAAGACACAAAATGACCCAAAAAAGACACAAAATTACAAAAAAGACACAAAATTACAAAAAAATAGACACAAAATGACAAAAAAACCCACAAAATGAACGAAAAAACAAACACATAAAATTATTTTAAAAAGACACACAAAAAACACACAAAATGACTCAAAAAACACACAAAATTACAAAAAAAAAATAGATTCAAAATTACTAAAAAAGACACAAAATTACTAAAAAAGACACAAAATTGTGAGAAGAAGACACAACATATTTGATAATGTTTTAGGCCCATGTCGCCCAGCCCTACCTGCAGCTCTGTTATCTCCACGTCCACCTGGGCGTCAGGCTCTTCCTTCTCTACCTTTTTGGGCGGCACCGTGACAGATCCACTTTTCTTTGCTTGCTGGTCGTTGTTTTTAGATTTGTTCTCCTCAGACTGATTACCAACCAAGTCATCCTCAAAATTCCAAAAAAAAAAAATTACAAAATGACAAAAAAAGACCAAAAAATTAATAAAAAAAGAGACAAAAAGACAACAAAAGACACAAAATGAACGAAAAAACAAACACATAAAATTATTAAAAAAAGACACAAAAAACCCACACAAAATGACCAAAAAAAGACACAAAATTACTAAAAAAAAAAGACACAAAATTACAAAAAGACACAAAGTTACAAAAAAGACACAAAATGACCCAAAAAAGACACAAAATGACAAAAATGACACAAAATTACTAAAAAAAGACACATAATGACCCAAAAAGACACAAAATGACAAAAAACACACAAAATGACCGAAAAAAATACACAAAATTACTAAAAAAAAAAAGATACAAAATTACTAAAAAAAACAGATACAAAATTACTAAAAATGACAAAATTGTGAGAGGAAGACACAACATATTGATAATGTTTTCGGGCCATGTCGCCCAGCCCTACCTGCAGCTCTGTTATCTCCACGTCCACCTGGGCGTCAGGCTCTTCCTTCTCTACCTTTTTGGGCGGCACCGTGTCAGATCCACTTTTCTTAGCTTGCTGGTCGTTGTTTTTAGATTTGTTCTCCTCAGACTGATTACCAACCGAGTCATCCTCCACAGAGTCAGCCATCTGACATGTTGCCTCTTCTTCATCAGCCAATTTTTCTGATGCATCTTGGTCAATGTTAGTTATTTTAACGGCTTTCTTTGGTCTTCCTCTTTTTCCTTTCCTCCCTTTAGTGGGCCGATCATCCCGAGCAAGCCCGTCCTTCAGAGAGTCCAGAACATCATCCTGCTTACTTTTCTCTCTCAAAACACTGTCACTCTTCTTCAGTGGTGCGCCTCCTTTTGGAGGGGTTTTCTCCGCTTTCTTTGGTGTTTTTTCCGCGTTTTGTTCCTGTGGCTCTCCAACACGAGTGCTCCTTCTTGTTGACATGCCCACCGTGTTCGATTTCTCATTTGAAGCGTCTTGTTTAGTTATTCTTTCCCTTTTCGCTCTGGTCGATCTCGTCATCACGGTCGGTTCGTCACTTACGGTTTTTCCTTCCACACAGTCTGGTTTCAACCCGTGTCCCTGTTGAGGGAGATGGACTGTTGAATCAAAAGCTTCTGGTGACTCGCAGTTGGACTTCAAAGAGCTTGAAGAGCCTTTGGCAAACTTGGATGAGCTCTTTGAGTTCTTTGAAGACCTTGTTGAGCATCCAGTTCCAGTGGACGAGACAGCCGAGCTTTGCCTCTCTCCTCTTTCTCTGGATGACTCCTTCGATGAGGAGGAGCTATTAGTGACAAAGTCCTTCATGTTGACATTTTGCTCATCAATAAGACAGTCTTTATCCTCTTCCACTAGTTCGTCACTTGGTCCTGCTGTGATGGGCTCAGAAATGGTGGAAGTCACATCAGCACTGGAGATGGAAGTTGTTAGTGCCGCCTTTTCTACCTTTACTTCTGCTTTCTCTACATCAGGACTATCAGTGGAATCCATGGCGACTCCTGGTTTCTCACCATCCTCCTTCATTGCCACGTCTTTATCCTCTTCCACTGGTTCGTCACTTGCCACGGCAGCACTTGGTCCTGCTGTGATTGGCTCAGAAATGGTGAAATCGACTGGACCACTGGTTTGCAGAGAAGGCTGTGACCTATTATCCAGCCGTTCAGAAGGAGAAGGCTGGTTTTGACATTCAACAGCTGCAGGCTTAGCTGTGATATTGATGGTGGCTGAGCGGGCAGGACTGGTCAGAACTGGGACTTTGTTTTTATTGCTGACTGCAGAGGTAGAAGTCACATCAGCACTGGAGATGGAAGTTGTTAGTGCCGCCTTTTCCACCTTTACTTCTGCTTTCTCTACCTCTTCATTTGCCTCAGTGGAATCCATGGCGGTCTCAGTTCCTGGTTCCTCACCATCCTCTTTTGTTGCTTTGCCACTTGGTCCTGCTGTGATGGGCTCAGAGATGGTGGATTCCCCTGGCCCACTGGTTAGCAGAGAAGGTTGTGATCTACTCTCCGATAGTTCAGAAGGAGGAGGCTGGGTTTGACTTTTCACAGCTGGAGGCTCGGCTTTGACACTGATGGTGTTCGGTTCAAGGTTTATTGTGATCTCACTAGAATCTTGTAGACGCTGTTTTAGGCTCTTCAAACTAAAATCACAAACAAAAGCATTGTCAGTCCCAACTGTTATCAGTGTTGTTCTGCTGAATAGAGTTTTGTTAAAGAAATAACAAAAACAAGGTCTTATCTATTGTCCCTGAGTTAATTGTTAGTTATGTCTTGCTTTATACCAGGGGTCTCAAACTCAAATTACCTGGGGGCCGCTGGAGGCAGTATCAAAATGACCAACAAAAGACACAAAATTACTAAAAAAAAGACACAGAATGACAATAAAAAACTATGTTACTTAAAAGACAAAAATAACCAAAAAAGACACAAAATGACTGAAAAAGACACAAAATTACCAAGAAAAGACACAAAATTACAAAAAAAAGACAAAATTAGAAAAAAAAGACACAAAATGACCCAAAAAAAGATACAAAATTACCAAAAAAAGACACAATATTACCAAAAAAGAACACAAAATAACATTACATAATACCAAATATATGTTAGTGAGTTGAATGAAAATCTTTTAATGGTCATCACACCGATCTTTATTTCACGACTACTACTGAACTTAATTTAAAAATACATCAAATTATACAAACCTGCATGAATTTTCTGGTACAAGGCCTGAAGATGTTTTTTTTTCTTGGCCTTTAACAAAATCTCCATCTTCCATGGGCTCCGACACTTCAACACCCTCTTCCCCAGTCTCCATTTGTTCAGCGTCTTCGGCGTTGTTGGCTTTGGCGAGTTCTGCCTGAAGCTTAGGTTCAAAATCTGCCACAGTTGTTTTTTCAATAACCTTTGCTGTGACTTCTGGTTCCACTTCCTGCACCTTGTTTTCAGATGTCATCTGCTTGGTTGGGCCATTTTCCCCTCCAGAGCCTTTAGCTGCACCTTTTTGATTGGTAAGTTGGCTTATTGCAGCTTGTTGGGCCCCAGATGATAAACATGGAGTCTTTTTAGGCAGATTCATGTTGCATTGAGGAAATATATAATTCCCTGTGGTGGTGGTGGTGGTGGTGGCCTTAGGTGTGGAGACACTGTTACATGGGTTAAGCAGGTATAAATGGATGAATGGAAAGTCTTGTTACAGTCTGAATGGTTGTACATGTTATTCACTAAAGCAGCTGTTCTCAACCTGGGGGTCCCGACCCAAATTGGGGTCGTGAGATGATTTCTGGGGGTCACCAAATCATTTTGGAAGTCAGCTCTGTCTCCACTGTGTTAAAGTGTTCACGTGTTCGTGTGCTTTAGTCTTTTTGGTCATTTAATGTCTTTTTTTGGTCAAAAGTATCGATACTCAAAAAAGTATTGATACTAAAACGTTGTATCCGGATACGATACTCATTTTAAAAAGTATCGAATGTTAATATTGTTCTAATTGTTATTGTTTATTGTATTTATTTATTTTTTGCACTACCTCAGACCTGAAGCTTGTTATCATAGTTCCAGTTTCTTTTTGCAGAACTGTTTTTTATGATAAATATTTAACCTGTGGTTCTGTTCATTTTTACATGTTGCATTTTTCTTGACAATAAAAATATTTCTGTTAAATTTTGGGGTCTTTGTTTTTATCCTTGTGGTATCGAAAATGGTATCGAGTATCGAATATTTTCCTGAGTTGAAAATGTTTGTATCGTGACAGCCCTACTGTCCACACACATTAACATACTAAAAATTGTTTTGGCACTGATGGCACAAATTTAGTCAACAACTAAATCTTTGCAAGAATATATTGACAAAAACAAGATCATCACTGTTAAGAAAAGGTGTGCATGAAACATTTCTTACTTCTGAAGTGGTTTCTTTTGCTCCTGGGAAACAGTATCCTGTACACAAACAAACAAACATTTGTTGTTGAAAATGAATCCAACAATATAGTTGTAGGGTGATCGCACAACAGCAGATACAGTTTCTAATGATGTTATTGTTTATTCTGTAAGATGAATTATGGACATAATTTAGGTGCTTTAGACACAGAATACAAAACACCAATGTGTTCACATAACCTTATGAACTTTTATGTGACCACAACCTGCCCTTTTATCCTGTAAACATAACAAGACACAGCTGCTTCCTGTTTTCATACATTTTTTCATGGATAGAAAAGCAAAACAAAAACAGCCATACCTCTTCTTTGACAACAGTGATTGTTGTGTCTTTCACGTTAAAGCTGTTTACACTCTTCAATTTCTTTGCGTCTTCTTCTTTTTCGAAACACACGATTGCCTACATGTGAACACAAACAAATAACAAACATGTTTTTTTACAATCGTTTCAGAATATCTACTCACTACATTCACACACCAAACATTAAAAGCTCAGCACTACATGTCTTTACTGACCAAATATTTGATCTCAACAGTGTTTCCAGGAGTTTATTTTTTTAAACTGAATGAGAGGAAGTGTAGCAATTGGCACTTGTTAGATTGTATTTTGATGGCCAAAAGCTCACATTTAGCCCTTTTCGACCAACGCGGACTTCGCTAGCGTTAGCTCGCTAGCACTAGCCGGTATCAATCACATTGCAGTTCAAATGAATGATACACGTTTTAGTCTTTGGTCTTCCCGGTCACGGTAACCCCGCCCCCAGCTGCCAGCAAAGATTTTGTGCTGCTCTGGAAGCAGTTTTCCTGCAGAGAGACAGTTCTTTGGCAGTGGAAAAGCAACTAACTGGTTCAAGATTGGGCACCAGCCCTGGAACCGCTTTGGTCGAAAAGGGGTAATTAATGGTGTGAGGCAGGCAATTTAATTAAAACACTAATGATGGACTGGTAAGAATGTAGTGAGTTTGTGTAAGTTACATCTGCTTTTAACCAAGAATGGATACAGATTTCTGGGCCTGATGGTTTTGGGGTTTGATCCACTTGTTAGTGTTGACGAGAAATTTGAAATTCCACATTATACCCAATGGGAAATTAAAATCAACAGATTGTCAAGGGTAAACTTAGATAGCAGCACTATATTTTGCATACCATGACGTGGCAAATATTGATCAAACATATGCTTGGGTAGCAACGACACATCGCTCTCTGTGTTCTTACCATATGTGTGGGATGAAACAGTAGACATGACTTGGTTTTTCCATAGTTCTCCACAGCCGCCAGCACATCTTTGCGAGTGACAGAACTATGAATCCCTCGTAGCTTCACCATGGTTGGAGGTGAGGATTTACAACACTGAGAAAAGAGAGAAGATGTAGATGCAGATTTAGACCAAATACAGTGTCATGAAGAAACTACTGAAACTGGCTGATGCAATGAAAAATGCACCTGTTTAAAGTGTCTCAATCTTGGCTATCGTTCCCCCCTGGTGTTATGACTGCATTGCAAGATGGTCTCTAGTTTAAGGATTATGTCTTTGATCAAAGTGTTCTATAAAACAATACAAACCTTAGCCTTTGCAGAGGGACTTGCCTCGCTCGCCTGCACGCTGGGCTTTGCTTGAGATAGCTTTTTAGTAAACTTCTTCTTTTTTGCTGCAGAGGGGAAGGATGAGGATGAAGCAGTAGACGAGGGTGATGATGGTGAGGACTCCATGTTTGTAAGCTCGACCAGTATGGCAGGAGCCAGCATTTTAGCAACAGCCTGCAATTCAGACTGTGTTGATAGAGACTTGACAGCTAGAGGGGAAAAGACATGAAGGGTTTCAGATGAAATCACAGCAATTTGGTGGTAATATAGTCTCCATTGCAAAATGAAGAAATGTATAGCTATTGGCATATTTTCTATGTCAAATGTTGTTTACGTGGTGTCAAGATTAACACATGTACCTCTGAAAAGTGGAGAAAAATTACACACAGTACACTTTTTAAAGATAACTGGTGTAGTCTTTAATAGCTGCGTTCAAAATCTAACTCCTAAAGAAGTGCTGGTAGGTGGATTTGAGAGTGGTATTGTTTTACTCATTGAACTCTCGAAAAGCAAGAAAGAGATTAAGCGCATGTTTCAAATTGATTTTACATTATATATAAAACGACAATTAATAAAAGGTTTGCATTGCTGGCATTTACTTGTGCATAAACCTAATAGACGCCAGTACAGTTCAGTAAAGAGGTAAATCTGTATAGTCGCAAGTCCTTAAAATGATTGCATTTTCTCAAACCTGATGCTTCCAGTAATTTATTAGCCAAGCTCTCAGCAGTCTTTGACATCTTTTTTTGAAGCGACTGTCTCTCCTCACTCCTCCTTGGCGAGGATCGTCTCTCCTCACTCCTCCTTGGTGAGGATCGTCTCTCCTCACTCCTCCTTGGCGAGGATCGTCTCTCCTCACTCCTCCTTGGCGAGGATCGTCTCTTGTCACTCCTCCTTGGCGAGGATCGTCTTTCCTCACTTCTTCTTGGCGAGAATCCTCTCTTGTCACTCCTCCTTGGCGAGGATCGTCTCTCCTCACTCCTCCTTGGCGAGGATTGTCTCTTGTCACTTCTTCTTGGTGAGGATCGTCTCTCCTCACTCCTCCTTGGTGAGGATTGTCTTTCCTCACTCCTCCTTGGCGAGGATCGTCTCTCCTCACTCCTCCTTGGCGAAGATCCTCTCTTGTCACTCCTCCTTGGCGAGGATCGTCTTTCCTCACTCCTCCTTGGTGAGGATCGTCTCTCCTCACTCTTCCTTGGCGAGGATCGTCTCTTGTCACTTCTCCTTGGCGAGGATTTTCTCTCCTCACTTCTCCTTGGCGAGGATCGTCTCTTGTCACTCCTCCTTGGCGAGGATTGCCTTTCCTCACTCGTCCTTGGTGAGGATTGTCTCTTGTCACTCCTCCTTGATTGCGACCCTCTCTCACGGCTCCACCATGGAGATAATGGTCTAAAGCCTCTAAACTTTGGTGAATACCAATTCCCGCCTCTCCCCCTACACGATGATAGCCTCTTGGGACTACTTGAACATGACCCTGAGGAACTGGAAGAAGACCGGGACCTGATGAAAGAACAGGTGAAATCTAATGTAACTCTACAAAAATAAACAATTCACACCAAGTCTAGATTTCTCAACTCACAACTGAAGAATCCAAAGAGGTTAAATGTTGATGCATATTTAAAAGTTTGTGCACACTTGGTTATTTTAATTTCTGGTCGTTCAACCATGTTATCGTTTATTTCCATTTCAATACTTCAATTTGCATCTCACAGACCTGCGTTTGCATCTGGAGGTGGGCGGCAAACGCGATCGGCCACTTCGTTTCTCTCTTCTACCCCCCGAGGCATGGTGGCGACGTGGGCTAGCAGAGCGGGAACGCGAGCGGCTTCCATGTCTGACTTTCTGGTGACGATGCTGGGGAGTCTGTAAAGAGGCTGAGGGTGAGGGCTTGGGATCTTTACCTGTAGCACTGAAGAGTGCAATGGACGAGAAAAGCATAATGAACCATAAGAAATAGCGTTTCCCTGGTTGGCATTATCCAAGAATGTTCAGAAAAAGGCCATGATTATCTGTATAGGTCAAGGTAAAATGAAAAAGGACTAACTCTTTTTGCAGGAGTTTGCAATTCTGAAGGTGAAGGGTGGTGTTCAGGTGGGAGACCCATTCCTAATAGAGAAGAAAGAAAAAACAGAAGAAAAAACTGAGAACATTTAGATAAGCCTAATCATCAATGAAAACAATGAAACAATGAAAACAAATGTCTTTTATTGAACATTACAGCAGCCTTAAGAAAAAGTTTGATCTTCAAAGTTTGTTATTGTTGTTCTGCTGAAGTCCAAGTGTCCAATTCAAACAGAGGTGTGCCATTAAAAAAATAAAGATGTCTTCTTTGGTTCTTGAAAGTGTGATCTCGGCTTCTTCAATGGTATCAGGAGGTTTGTTGTCGTCTTCAAAGTGAAATGCAGTGCCCCAAAAGGTTGGACAGTCAAAAAGGTCATTGCTGACTGGATGGTTTGTGAAGTATGATGGTGGTGACTCTGGCTTTATTTGTAGTAGTAAATGGTATTTCTTTGTGGGACACAAAAGCAATAGGCATGCAATAATCGATCGATCTTTATCCACCGACATTCAGTAAAAGTATACAATTGACTCATCGGCATTAATGCTTTCTAGTTGCCAATAATGCCAGTTTACCAACAGGGTATACAATACCAAGGTCTCCCTACCTCTTCCCACTCACTCTCCCTCACTTCTTTCCAGACTCCAGGCAGTCACTCTCTTTCCCTGCTATTGTTTGGGTTTGTCAGGATCCAACCAGTCAGTGCTTCTCCACAAAATAAAAAAAACAAATGGTATTTTACAATAAAAAAAGAACAAACACTTTAGATTTCCAAACGAACAAACATTTCCGACCATCTCCTAACAGTAGAGATAACAGAATGCTGACTTCCACTCACCTTATTATCAATGCACTCTATATTACACAGAGAACAGGTATGTGGAAATTGTCTCAGCATGACTGATGCATAGTCCTGCAACTTGAGTGCAACTGGAAGATCCTTGGAGAATGGAGGCTGCCTCTTGGAAGTGGTCTGGATTGGGATTGGTTGTACAGCATCAGTGATGTTGGGAAAGTCAGTGGCAGGGGAAGCTGAAGGACAAATGCTTTGTCCCGTCTGTAAGACTGGCTGCTTCTCCGTCTTTATAATCTGCTCAGCAGTTAAACCTTGTCCTTTCGTTTCACTGTGATCCTTTGGGCCACTAGCGACATTTTTGTCAACAATAACTAAGCCAGGTTGACTGGCAACCACACAAGGGTACACAGCGGGAAGTGGCTCGGTCTTCAACGTTGCCTGGCAACCTACCTCTGCTTGTTTTAAAAACACAGGTTTTGGGGGTTCAGATTTGAGAACTTGGGTGTCTTTCTTTGGCAGGGATATGGAGCTGGGGATTGACTGGGGAGTTTGCTTTGGTTGCATCTGTAATTGTGTGGTCCGAGCATTGCTTGAAGGAGCCACAGAGCTCATCGTCTGGGCATGGGACAAACCCAAGACAATTCTTTTTAGCTCTCTTACATTTTTTTGCAGTGATTCTCGACTGCGTCTGCTGCTATTTGGGGTGTGCATAGGCAACATACTTCCACTCCCACCACTGTCAGCTCTATTGCTACTGGTTTTTGCAATCTCATCCCCAACCCCTTTACTATATTTGCTAGTATGTCCATAGTCAGTCACTTTACTCGGCTGGAGAACAACCGATGGCAATTCCTTCTGGCACATCCCTGCAGAACTACTCAAACTTGATGTGGCCGGTGGATAGTCCTGCAACATGGCCGCTGTAGGCAGTTCCTTGGAGACAGGAGACAACTTTGCAAGAGGCTGCCTCTCGGAAGGTAGCAGCGTCTGGATTGGGATTGGTTGCATGGCATCAGTGATGTTGGGGAAGTCAGAGGCAGGGGGAACTGATTTCCCTGCTCCTCCAGAACTATTTAAACTCAGTGTGGCTGATGTATAGTCCTGCAACATGGTTGGCAGTTCCTTGGAGACTGGAGACACCTTTGCCAGAGGCTGCCTATTGAAAGGTGGCAGCATCTGGATTGGGATTGGTGGCATGGCAGCAGTGACGTTGGGGAAGTCAGCAGCAGGAAGAATTGATTTCCCTGCCCCTACAGAACTACTCAAATTCTGACTGTCCATTCCACTCATACTTCTGGTGGGTTGGGGTTCAGCACAAGGCACAGACTGAACTGCTGATGCAGCTCTCTTTGTCTTCTCAATGCGGATTTCTTGCAAGATGAATGGCAGGTTAGCAGAGGTGAACTGGTCTTCAGGGTACAAAATAAGACGGTCCAAGTCCTCATCGTCAATTCCAAAGTGCAGAAGGATGTCAGATGTAGAGTGAGTGGTGCTCTTGGGTTGACTGGATTCTGTAGGGGCTGCAGGTTGGTCTGGTGCTATACAGTCAATATCACCTAACCCTGGAATGGAGTGCATGTCTAGAGACCTCTCTATGTTCTCGTCTTTTATAGCCCTACTCTGTTCAGGCCTGTAGTTCATCGACTGAGGAGGCAGAGATGTAAGCTTCCCCCCAGAGTTGGCAGGAGTTGCAGAAGAAGTCCCAGAAGAGCTGAAACTGGACCCAGGCCCAAGTTGAGTGGATGCACTTTGAGAGTCCCTCTCCATTGGTTTACTGGAGAGTACATACTGCTCCTGGGTCGAACTTTCGTTCTCATAGGCAAAGGGATCGTACAGTGTATCGGACATGGTGTTTACAGTCTTCAGAAAGTTAAGGAGATTGATGGCCACAGCAGTAGAGGGAAGGGTTTGTCAGAACTGGCTGTCAGGGACATTGCTTATCTGCATCAGCGCTAGACGACATTCAGTTGAGCCAGCCACAAGGAGACATCCAGGAGCAAACTGGGAGCCCTCCAGTTAGGGGCTCATTTAGGGCCGTGGGACAGAAGGGGAACACTCCGATAGCAATGCAAAGCTGAAAAATTAAAAAAACTAAACAAAGGAAGGGGTTATTGTATAGGTCTCCAATTCAGTTACTTGGATCCATCATCTGGAAGGTCTTGTGTTAAGTTGTCCACTCTGGTGCTGTCAGACCCAATTATTTCATCTACTTCTCTTCCAGGTCTTCACTAGCAAGAAAGTAAAGAAGAGGAAAAGGCAACAAAGCATAGATAAAAAGAGAAAACAAGGTCAATGCTGTTTACAGGAAACATCCAGAAGAGACACAATCTCATTTGTTCAATTCCTATCCCTGGCACCAGCAGACGGCACATTGCCAAAAAGCCCCCCAAAAAAGGCTTGGCTACTTGCGCATTGTAGTGTGACATATATAGAAACCGCACATCTGTTCACCTTTTGTCAACTCTTCTGTAACATTACCTACGAAAGGGGGCTGAGGTGTAGCGGTCAGAACAAAGGACCTTCTGCAAACTTGAATTTCTCTTCAAAAGGTGTTTGTTTGTGTTGGAAAAGCCAATTCAAAGGATATTATATGTCATCTACTGGTGCCAGGTTAGAAAGAGAAAGGCTTGTTGACGTGCAAGAGCGTTTGGCTTTGTAAAGCTGAAAACATTAGATTTATACATTTCTAATTATATTTTTAGCACCTCATTTCCACCAGACAGGACAAGTTGGCTGTTTGTAAGATAATGTTAGCCATGTGTTACCAAGTTAACGCACTTGTAAGCATAATACTGCATAGCTTGCTGATTTATCTCCAATTTCCACTACAACACAAGTTACATCTTGCCAAAATGCTTTAGTTTCACTTAAAGTTAGCCTGGATATATGGATTGGATATATGACTTAGGTAACAAATGTGTTATAAAAATTACAATATACGGGAGTGTTTACATAAAGTGTTGCGTTGTGTAACATAGTCACATAGGATGATTTAGTTATGTGGTTCAGATGTCTATGTTTAGGAGATTTAGGAGCATTGTGTGTCATTAACATGCTTAAATGTCTCCTGTATGATTTGACATGTTAAATGATCTGTAGGATGGACAAATTGGACTTAATAAATAATTGAACATTTGCCAGCCTTCTATGTGTCCGAAGACTTCTCTGTTGTAAGATGAATAGTTCATGGAAGGGCCAAACTTGGTAGAGAAGAGAGTACTCAAGACATCTGCAGGGTCAGAGATGGGCGAGAGGTTTTCCTCTTCGCTACAAACAAGAAAGTTTATGAAAGACGGCGTTTGATTAAACATCTGGGTCAACACATGGTTGAATTGTCTAGAACATGGGTCTCAAACTGGCGGCCTGCCGGCCAATTGTGGCCCTCGTGACGATATTTTGTGGCCCCCACCTTGATATGAAAGTTATATGTGAGTTTTATATGAATGTTTGTGGAAGGTCCCTTTATTGCTCCAGCTGGAGCTTTGTTTCACTTGTTTCTATGACGACATTAACAAAAAGAAAAGCAGCTGCTACTGGACCGTTTATTATCTGCCGTGTTGTTGTTACCGCAAGAAGTGGAAATGTTATGGAATGTAATTTTGTGTCTTTTTTGGTAATTTTGTCTTTTTTGGTAATTTTGTGTCTTTTTTTGGTAATTGTGTCTTTTTTACAGTAATTTTGTGTCTTTTTTGGGTCATTTTTTAGTCATTTTGTGTCTTTTTTGGTAAATTTGTCTTTTTTTAGTAATGTGTCTTTTTTTCGTAATTGTGTCTTTTTTACAGTAATTTTGGTTTTTTAAAAAATAATTTTGTGTATTTTTTGGGTCATTTTGTGTCTTTTTTAAGTAATTTAGTGTCCGTCTGCTCTTCTTGCTGTGTAAATATACTGCAACATGTAACATCACTGCCTTTGCAGAAGCAAGAATTAGTAATTAGTACAGGCCAGGCCTGCAGCTGCACAGCTGCACTTTCCAGATGTACACGGTTTTAAAGACGATTGGATTCAGAGTATCAAAGTTAAGGTGAATTTAATATTCTTGTCCAAGAAGGAGCGTTTAACCAGCAACACAGCAAGTAAGGTTACAGAGAAAAAGAGCAGACAGTTGGTTTACATGCATCCTACAGTGGGTCGTTTCTAACGTGACTCTAGATAACCTCATTAACACAGATGCTGTCTTTCCCAGTTTCCTAATCTGTAGTGAGGGGAACATGTCTATGTCATGGACTCCCCCTCTCCGTACATACAGCCGACCCTGGTCTGAACCTGGTCTGAACCTGGTCTGAAGCTGCCAGCCTCAGCAGAAACACTGGAACATACAGCTGGCAGGGACACATTGGCTTCATATGATTAAAACATTGGAAAACTCCAGGTTTACTCATTTTTATAACACCGATACCACTGAAGGTGGCAAAAGGTAATAATATTTGACTAAGTTTTGCCACCTTGAGTGGTACTGTGGGATTGTAAATAAGCTACTATAAGAAAATAATCAGAAGCATTAAAGAGGCAGCATTAACCAAACAGCATTAAAGGTAACATAAGCTTGAGTGAATAAAAGAAGTATTAAGAAATAAGTGTTGAAGAATAAACTCATGACACATCCCATATGTTGAAACACGTGCAGACAGACACATAGTTTGTTAACACTATGTACACCCGGGGGGGGGGGGCTCAACAGGAAACCCCCCCGAGAGAATGAGGCGATACCCAGAGAAGAGAAACAGACAAAAAGAGACAGTTGGTTACGGCCTAATATGGAGGTAAACACACACACAGGGTCAAGGACAGTAACCTTGCAGGGAAGGAGGAGACTTAGTGGAGTTTGTTATAAAAACACACAGCACTAGACATCGAGCAGCCTTTTCTTATGTACTGGTTGATGTATGTATTGAACTGAGCTCCGCACTTCATGAACTGCGCTTGAAGGAAGAATAAAGTGTTTTCATTTGACTCTTCCACCGTCTCCTCGTCTGCTCTCTCTGCTCCATCAACAACTCGGAGGAGTACAACTGGTGTACTCAACAGTACCGACACATTAAATGATTAAATGTTGGACTCTGGACCATCCACTAAGACAGTAGTTCTCAACCTTTTTGAGTCTCGACCCCCAATCTAACATCATGTTGTCTCACTGAACACAATCTCACAGTTCAGATCAGACAAACTCAGTTGATACGACGAATTTTGGACAAATAATGAAGCAGATAACAACTAAAACATCTCTCTATCTGTGCATTTATATATGTTTTTATATTCTATTGTTACTTTTAATCCTTTGCTATCAGTTTAAAGGTCCATTCTGACCTCCTGAGTGTGTAAAAGTCAGCTTCAAGCCAGAGACTCCTTGGAAAGTAATAACTTGATACTTTGGGATTTGTCAGAAAGACACAAAATTACCCAAAAAATTGCATAAAATTAAGCGAAAAAGGACTCAAATTGACCACAAAATGACAAAAAATGACCACAACAAGATACAAATTGACCAAAAAAGACACAAAATGCCAAAAAAGACACAAAATGATCAAAAATGACACAAAATGACCAAAAAATAGCATAAAATTAAGTGAAAAAATGACTCAAATTGACCACAAAATGACTAAAAAAAAGACACAATATGACCAAAAAGACACAAAATGCCAAAAAAGACACAAATTGACCACAAAATTATCAATAAAAGACACAAAATTACCAAAAAAAGACACAAAATTACCAAAAAAGACACAAAATGACAAAAAAAACAACACAAAATTACCAAAATGACAAACAGAAACCCAACAAAATGACCGAAAAAAGACACAAAATCACTAACAAAAAGACCTGAAATGACTAAAACACATTAACACATAAACACTTTAACACAGTGGAGACAGAGCCGACTTCCAAAACGATTTGGCGACCCCCAGAAATCATCTCGCGACCCCAATTGGGGTCGGGACCCCAAGGTTGAGAATAGCTGCTCTTAGGCCCCGTTTACACGAGGACGCTCGCGGGTAAAAACCAAAAATCTGAAACCACCCTCCAAAGTGTAAAAGTGTAATCCTCTCCTCCGTAGCGTGTCGTCTACACTGACAAGACACAAAACTCTGATCTGATCTGCTCACGTAACGTATGTGTTTACGTCACATACATGCTCCAGTACAGGAAATAAAGAAACGTGGGATTATTTCCATGGTGGGACCTTCAAGCTGCTCTGGCAGCTCTAATAAACTTACAGGAGTCTTTCCACCAAATGTCCAGGATATGTACAGATAGTATTAGTGAACAGAGAAGGATCTGGAATTACCTCCATCACATTCTGGATGCAGCAATTGGTGGGAGGAGCCAGACGGCTGTGAACGAGACCTGGGAGATCTAGTGATGGTGGAGAACTTTGTGGAAGGAGTAGCTGATGAAAATGTGTGGCGTGAAAACTTCTGCATGCCCAAAGATGCTCTTATGGCTTTAAGTGATGCCGCCTGGCTGCATACAATCACATTTCACACACTTTTGCGTCACCGTATGCAGCAGATTTCCTCCTGAAAACACTCGTCTAAACGCGGAATAAAAAGTGACGCCACTTTTGCGTCTTCTGTTGAGACCGTCCTCGTGTGAACGGGGCCTAAGAGGTGGTTGTCTTTTTTCCCTCCATTCTGATGTTCGGTTCGAACTGCAGCAGCTCGTCAGCAGTTGAACAGGTGGACATCAATCAATCAAACTTTGTTTATATAGCCCTTTTCATACATATAAATGCAAGTGCTTACATAATAAAGTGGCTGATGGGTGTATTGTTGACAGTTTGTGAGCTATTTCATTTTGCTGCAGCGAGTCAGAAACCAGCTCTAATACATTATTTTTCCAGTCTCTGTGGGTAGAGGGAGGTGTGGAGATAAGTAAGGGTCAGTGGGCTGGGTGTGTTGGAGGGCAGACCTGAGAGTGGGGGGATATCCTAGAGCTGCACAATTAATCCAATGTTAATCACCGCCACGATTAAATTAACCTGATTGATTTTTTTTAATCTTATTGCATTTTTACTGTTCTATTGTTTACTACATCTCTTTGTCTTGTGTTATCTATTTATTGTTTGTGCAGCACTTTGGAAACCTTGTGTTTGATAAAATTGTGCTCTATAAATAAAGTGTATTGGATTTAAAATATGTCTCTCCTGCATATCTAATCAAGGACTTTCTACACCAGTAGTCCACCAACCACCAGGGGGCGAACACATAGTTAAGGTTTCATCTAGCTGCCTGAATAAATAACCAGCGAGCGCTAAGCAGGATGTGGCGTAGTACTGGACGCCACAACAACACGCGCCATTTGTAAAAGCCGGTGAAGCAGTGTTGGCAACTTAGTGACTTTGTTGCTATATTTAGCGACTTTTCAGACCCCCTTAGAGACGATTTTTCAAAAAAGCGACCAGCGCAGGGGCCTGCAGCTCATCTTAACGAGCCGTGGGGGCCAGAGGCTCGTTAGGAAGAGTAAGACCAAGTCGAAGCGGCACAGTCCTCCTGCAGCAGTCTCTCCCAGCTGCAGAGCTGGAGGGGATGTTAACCCCTTAGCGTCCAGTCTGCAAATTGCTAACAGGCTAACAGTTAGCTCTGTAGCAGTACAGTGTGTATGTGCTAACAGGCTAACAGTTAGCTCTGTAGCAGTACAGTGTGTATGTGCTAACAGGCTAACAGTTAGCTCTGTAGCAGTATAGTGTGGATGTGCTAACAGGCTAACAGTTAGCTCTGTAGCAGTACAGTGTGTGTATGTGCTAACAGGCTAACAGTTAGCTCTGTATCAGTACAGTGTGTATGTGCTAACAGGCTAACAGTTAGCTCTGTAGCAGTACAGTGTGTATGTGCTAACAGGCTAACAGTTAGCTCTGTAGCAGTACAGTGTGTATGTGCTAACAGGCTAACAGTTAGCTCTGTAGCAGTATAGTGTGGATGTGCTAACAGGCTAACAGTTAGCTCTGTAGCAGTACAGTGTGTGTATGTGCTAACAGGCTAACAGTTAGCTCTGTATCAGTACAGTGTGTATGTGCTAACAGGCTAACAGTTAGCTCTGTAGCAGTACAGTGTGTATGTGCTAACAGGCTAACAGTTAGCTCTGTAGCAGTACAGTGTGTATGTGCTAACAGGCTAACAGTTAGCTCTGTAGCAGTACAGTGTGTATGTGCTAACAGGCTAACAGTTAGCTCTGTAGCAGTACAGTGTGTATGTGCTGCTGCTGCAGGAGGTGTTAGCTTAGCGATCTCTGTTTGTTTACAACAAGCACCAGACACTAAAAACTGTTCCTATTGTTTATTTAAAAGTAGTGCAATAAAAATACAGATGTTTCCCCTAATATGATGAATAATCCTGATTAATAATCGTGATTATCATTTTGGCCATAATCGTACAGTCCTTGGATATCCTAGTCATCTTGTTATTTATTACCTTATTATTCCAGAGGTAGCTCGGGGTAGGAATGCTGCTTCTTCAGTTGAAAGGAGCCAGCTGCGGTGGTTCAGGCATCCAATCAGGATCCTCCTGGGCTCCTCCCAGTAGAGATGCACGTCCAACTGGTAGGAGGCCCTGGGGAAGATAGATATCTCGGCTGGCCTGGGAATGTCTCAGGAAGAGCTGGAACAGGATACTGGGAAGAGGGACGTCTGGAATACCTTGCTTATCCTGCTGACCCCGTGACCCAGCCCAGATAAGCGGAATGTGCCCATTACAATATTACCATAAATACCATAATGCATCCAGATTAAAATGTCATGGTTTCCCCACACTTATATACAATAAATAATATATTTATATATATATATATATATATATATATATATATATAAAAATAAACTGCTTTTCCTGATTTATTATAAATATATATAATAAATCAGGAAAAACTGTAAAAAAAAAAAAAAAAAGGAAAAGAAAAAAGTGGACTATGTCATACTTCAGGGAAAAAACTTTAGTTATTCGACAAAAAAAAAAAAAAAAATTAAATACGGATACTTACTGTTTATTATCAGTATTTTTTTTAAATAAATTATCCATAAAATAAAATATATATATAAAATAATAAATCAGGAAAAAAGCAGTAAAAAAATAAATTAAATAAAAAGTGGACTACTGTCATAATTAAGTGAAAAAACTATTTTCTGTTTATTATCCGTATTTTTAAAAACAATATCTGCAAAATAAAAATAAAATATATGTCTAAAATATATATAAAAATAAAATATATGTCTATAATATATATATATATATATATATATATATATTTATAAAATAATAAATCAGGAAAAAACAGTATGAAAAAAAAAGAAAAGAAAAAAGTGGACTATCGTCATAATTAAGGGAAAAAAACTTTAGTTATTTGACAAATAAAACTAAATACTAATCGGTATTTTAAGCATTAAGTATCTCTAACAGGTCGTTTCCTGTTCGTGACGTCAGTGTTTGGAACCTTTTTGGGAACAGAAAGTGTTTCACCTCGTTTCCAGCTGCGTCACATGATCATTAACTAAAAAACCAAGGGAAAAGTTTAAATAAAAGCCTTCTGACCCTGAAGTTAAACAGTTTTACTTTAGTTCAGGACCAACACGGAGGTGAAACACCGACTAACGGACTCAAACCTGGGACCTGGAGCCAGCCGCTCTGGTTTCAGGTTCGTCTCGAGGTTTTGAAGCTTTGAAGCGTGTTTCCGGCCGACAGACACCGAGTAAAGACAGTTTCTGGGGAGTTTTCTGAGTGTTTTTTGTGTCTTACCTTGTGTTGTGAGTGAGTTTATCTCCTGATCTTTGGTTCCGGACCGACTTGAGACTCTCCGCAGGAAGGAAACCGTCCATCTGGACTCTGTGGGGTCGCGGAGTTCCGGCTTCAGCTGCGACTCTTCACAGTAAAAGCTCCGACTGTCACAGTGCTTTAAAGGTCATCAATCATCACCAGGACAACGGCGGCCCCGGCCAATCACAGGCAAGCGACGAGTGACGTCACATCAGCGTAAACAAATCAATCAGGTTCAGCCCATTAATTAAAAAATGTATATAAAAAAGAATAAAATAAAGAAAAAAAAAAAGAAAAAGAGAGAAAAATACATTTAAAAAAATAAATAAAGATTCAGCCCATTTTCTTTGTGAAATTATAAATGAATTAATAAATAAATAAATAAGATTCAGCCCCTTTTCATTGTGAACTTATGAATAAATAAATAAATAAAGATTCAGCCCATTTTCTTTGTGAAATTATAAATGAATTAATAAATAAATAAATAAGATTTAGCCCCTTTTCATTGTGAACTTATGAATAAATAAATAAATAAATAAAGATTCAGCCCCTTCATTGTGAACCTGCTGATTCTATATAGTAAATTATACATTATTGTATCTATCTATTTATCTATTATTTATATAGATATTATTTATCAATGTAAAACAAAAAAAGTGTTAAAACTATTTAATACTAAAATTATTTTTTTAAGGAGAGGAATAATGGGTTTATTTCTACTTTATTTATTAATTTTATGCATATATATATATATATATATATATGAATAATAATAATGAATAATAATGAATAATTATATATATATATATATATATATATATATATATATATATATATAAAATTATTCATCAATGTAAAACTATTTTCTTATTCGTATTCATTATTGTTCCCCCACCTCTAATGTTTTGGTATACACTGTAAAAAAAACTGTTGTTTTTATGGTAAAAACCAGCAGCTGTGGTTACCAGAACTTTACCGTAATAAATACGGTGCAACTTTTTCTAATATTACGATAAAAAGATATTAGCACTGTTGATTTCACCTTTAAGATTTTGCATTTTATTCCATATTTTACCATAAAAAATAAAAAGTGTTTCCATCAAAAGAAACGCTGTTCTGCCATATAACTGACAAGAAAATACTTTATAAATGCTGCATAAATTATTTTACCATTAAATATTACAGTATATTTCTGTTAGAGATATGGTGTTTAGTACAATTAACAGTGAGAAAAAGTAGTTTTACAAAAAATAAATGCAAAAATGATGGCTTGTATATATATTACAGTATATCTTTGCTACAAACATGGTGCCAGAGTATTTTACAGTGGATAAATGTATTGATAATATTGATAAATGTTATGGTGTTTCATTGTTACTGAAACTGAATTAACCCATTTATCATTTTACGTGCTGTATTGTCATGGTTTAGCAGTTTTTGACCGAAAAATCTACAGACATTTTTCATTTCTGACACATTTCTTGTGTGGGCACTGATAATGGATTAACATGTGAGACTCCTTTCACTCAGTGAGTAATCTGTCTGTCAATGTAAATGAGTTTCCTTTTGATCAGAGGGAGACATTAATCAGCACACACACATTATCTTCACTGTTGTTGTGATGCTGTATTTGTATGTAATGTTTGTGATAACTGTGTATAAATATTGTAACTTGTCTCTGTTTATGCTGCTTTCTTGGCCAGGTCTCATTGAGGAAAGAGATTTTTTTAATCTCAATTAGATTTTTACCTGGTTAAATAAAGGAGATATATATAAAGAGAGGAGAGGAAACAAGGAGAGGAAATGAGGAAGGGAAAGAGAGACAAGGAGACATGAAAAAACAAGAAGAGGAGAGGAACCAATTACTTATTGTCGAGAACACAAAGGTGTGTCCCAGGGCTCGATCCTGGGTCCTCTTTTGTTCTCTTTTGTCTCGTTTTATGCTGCTTTCTTGGCCAGGTCTTTCTTGCAAAAGAGATTTTTTTTTAATCTCAATGAGACTTTTACCTGGTTAAAGGCCTTCATGCAGTTCCAGCTGTGAAACACATATTTAATGAAAAGTCTTAGTTCTTATAATTGCGTTTTGATTCCAGTTGTTACTCTCACATTCATATTACTGGCTTTCTCACAGTTTTGTGAAATGCTGCCATCTGGTGGTGGGTGGTGCAAATAAACACAGTGGACCCCATCAGACCAACATATAGACCATGCTATGGGTTCTTCTATAGTGTTTAACCCTTTGGAGTTTGAGGCTATTTTGACTTCTTTTCATTCTGCCTGTATAAACCACTCGTCATTTTTTTCCCAGCACAACCTCACCTTTATGACCTGATCATTCTTTCATTTTGACTTACTGGATCAACATTTTGAACACAAAAAAAACACCAAAAACACACAAAAAATGACAAAAAAACACACACATAAAAACCCACAAAAAAACAAACACAAAATGACAAGAAACACACATAAAAAACACATAAAAACACACAAAAACACATAAAAACACACATAAAAACACACAAAAAATTCCAAAAAACACAAAATGATAAAAGACACAAAAAAACACAAAAAACACAAAAAACAAACACAAAATGACAAAAAACACACACACAAAACACATTAAAAAAACAAAAAATGACAAAAAACACAAAATAACAAAAAACACAAAAAAAGACATAAAAACACACCCAAAACACACAAAAACACACCGAAACACACCTGGCAACCCTAAACGTTTAGTGAGGGTGAACTGGGAACGTCTGGCGGAGGCCCCTGTCTGTCTGCAGGGTCTTTAATCACACCTCCGGAAGAATTTCTCCAGCATACACAGAAGAGGTAGAGGGAGACAGAGAATGAGGAGAGGAACCGTCAGGGAGAACAAAGTGAAGAAATCACAGGGATTAAACATTGTTTTCTGAATGCTTCACAGATTTATTTCAATGTTGCTTTCATGTGATGACACAACAGAGAAGTCAGATGCAGAATCTCATTATTTGGTACATGCAGTAAATCACAGTGTAGCCAATAAGGAGTCAGACAGCAGCTGAAGGATCCTCACAGTGTGAAGAGGAGGGAGCCACTGAAGGTGTTCTGGTTGTTTGAATTGTCATAGAGAGAATAGCCTGATGGGAGAACGAGGTGGATTTCATCTCTTGCCATCAGCTCCAAGACAACAGAGTTAGTCATGTATTCATAATCTGCCTCTTCCTTATACTCATGATTATACATGATCCTCTGGTTGTTCTTGTACACATAGACACCCATCCAACCTGTTCGGGAACCACTCATAGTGAACTGGAAGTAGTAGACCCCTCTGACTGGAGCTGTGAAGAAACCTACAGAGCAGAAAATGAAAAACTGTAACAAATGTAGATTAACATGAGTAAACATGTTGTGAGCTGCAGTAAATTACCTGTAGATGGATTGTAAGCATCGCTGATGTTGGTGAAGACTCTGCTGTATTTCAGTGTGATGTCTGTGTTGAATGGTCCAACATATCCGTCATTAGTCAGAGCTGTATAAAAGGCCACCTTCCTCTCTGAGAACAGAACAAAGTCAGTGTATTAATGAACACTCATGAATGTACCTGAAACCTCAGTAAACGACCCAAAGGAGAGATTAAACCATACCAGAGAACGCTAGATGCTGAATGTGGAATGCGCTTCATGGAGGAGCAGCAAAGTTTGGTAGCTCTCTGATTTTGCACAAATTTGCTAAGTTTTTATGTATTTTCATAATATTTTTGATGGATGCTTCTGTGGAGAGAAGAGTTTATTCAAGAGAGGAGCTTTTTTCATTGAAACGGCGCAAGTCTGGAGGACACCATCACCCTATTCCAGCTGAGTTGAAGAGGTGTTTTTTCGTGGTTGCCGTGCTGGTGCTAAAGTTAAGGTTCGGAAATGGAGATATAAGTCTTTTCTGCCGTCAGTCATCATGGGAAACATCAACTCTCTGCCCAACAAGACTGATGAACTGGAGATACTGGTGAAGACTCAGAAAGTATACCGTGAGTGTAGTCTCTTGTGTTTTACTGAAACATGGTTGAATCAAAACATCTCAGAATCCAACGTGGATCTACTTGGCTTCACTCTCATAAGATCAGACAGAGATGCTAAAGCTAGTGGCAAGAAGAAAGGTGGGGGCTTTATTTGTGAACCAGAGATGGTGCAGTCCTGCACATGTTACTGTCAAGGAGAAGATGTGCTGTCCAGACATTGAATTATTGGCAGTTAGTATGATACCATATTATGTACCAAGAGAGTTCAGTCATATCATAACAATACTTGTGTACATTCCACCCAAGGCAACTGCTGAAGTTCCATGTGAAGTTCCACATGACCTCGTTGCTAGGATACAGACTAAACACCCAGAAGCATTCTTGATAATATCAGGAGACTTCAATCATGTTTCCCTCAACTGTCACCTGACTGGATTTACACAGTTCGATAATTGTCCCACCAGAGAAAATTAAACCCTTGATCTGCTGTATTCTAGTGTCGTACAAGCTTACAGAGCTACTGCCTTGTCCCCAATTGGACGATCAGATCACAACTTAGTTTTTCTAGAGACTTGTATATTTTTATATACATATATATATTAGGGTGTGTTATTTAAATGACGCTTCTTTCGAGCCGCCACATTTATCAACAGCCGATCATTCTCACGCTGTGATTGGAAAGATACGATCTTTGATAAATCCCATGTGAACCCTGTCGGAAGACCAAATATATACTCAGATCTGAGCTGGTTTCTACGATCGTTTGAGAAATGAGGGCCAGAGGTCCCAAAACAGCTTGAGAGCAATGCATCAATCAGAAACAGAGAAAAAATGATGGAGATCTAGCAATGTTTGGTTATACCAACAATAGAGAATGAATACTTTTAAAAGACAACAAAAAACTTGCTCAAAACAAACAAACCATTGATATCTACGGACTCTGTATTGACAGAAGGAGCCTCCTCGACAATTTCATCAACTAGAAAAAAACAGAAAAGATAGTGGTCATATTTGTCAGTGAAATACCTGCATTCTCTGTTTCTAGGTGAGTTGTTTTGCTCTCGGTGGCAGTCAGTCGAGTTTCCAAAGACATCAGGTCTGCAGCTTGGACTGAAAAACAGAAGAAGTTTGATTTGTTGTTCATATTTATTGTAAGTTCATCAGAGCACTGACACACTTCATCACCTGTATTTTCTCTCTCCAGCGTGTCGATCCTGGACTCGCTGCTGCTCAGTCTGGTCTGCAGCTCTGGAGTTGATGCAATGACAGTGAATTACAGAGCAGCATGCTGTTAACATGCACAGCACATTATTTACACTAGTTTGACCCTCATTTTACCTCAGAAACACACTGACGACTGCTGTAAATATCCATGACACTATAAAAGTTGTGGCGTTGTCTAAAATAAAACAGAGCGATCATTTACTGATCCTTTGTGAAATATATTCAATAAAGAAAAAAAGACAGAAAATGTTCAAACTGATAAACTTTTGTTTCTCTAAATTTCTTTGTTTTTTTTTCTTTTCTACAGTGTCCCAACCTTTTTCGTATATGAAACCTTTAACAGCTTTAAATATTGTGGTTAAAACAGCAACAACAAAAAACACGATGTTTGTCAGTGAAATACCTGCGTTCTCTGTTTCTAGGTGACTTGTTTTACTCTCGGTGGCAGTCAGTCGAGTTTCCAGAGACTTCAGGTCTGCAGCTTGGACTGAAAAAGAGAAGTTTGATTTTGTTTGTGAATTATTACATGACAACAGTGTAACATAGATATATCCATGTCCATCTTCATATAGATTTCAGTGCACTGACACACTTCATCACCTGTATTTTCTCTCTCCAGAGTCTCGATCCTGGACTCACTGCTGCTCAGTCTGGTCTGCAGCTCTGGAGTTGATGCAATGACAGTGAATTACAGAGCAGCACGCTGTTAACATGCACAACACATTATTTACACTAGTTTGACCCTCATTTTATCTAAAATAAATAAATAATTACACTGAAAACTGTTGTAAATATCCATGACAACTTAACCCTTTGATGCACATATTGACCCCCCTTCTAATACACAACGTGCGTTATGTAACGTGCAAAAATGACCCACATTCATTCATTATAATACTTAGCCAAGAAGTTAGCTAAGTAGTTAGCTTAGCAAGCTACTTTTCTAACCACTCAGCCAAGAAGTTAGCCTATTAGTTAGCTTAGCAAGCTACTTTGCTAACTCCTCAGCCAAGAAGTTAGCTAAATAGTTAGCTTAGCAAGCTACTTTGCTAACTACTCAGCCAAGAAGTTAGCTAAGTAGTTAGCTTAGCAAGCTACTTTTCTAACCACTCAGCCAAGAAGTTAGCCTATTAGTTAGCTTAGCAAGCTACTTTGCTAACTCCTCAGCCAAGAAGTTAGCTAAATAGTTAGCTTAGCAAGCTACTTTGCTAACTACTCAGCCAAGAAGTTAGCTAAGTAGTTAGCTTAGCAAGCTACTTGGCTAAAAGAATGGATATGGGTCATTTTGACCCATGTTGTGCATTAGAAGAGTAGTGACACAAAAAGGGATTTTATTAAAAAATGAAGAAAGGAAAACATAAAATTAGGATGTATGACGATCAAAACAAACTAATTGAGGAAAACCTGGAATAGTGAATGATGAAAATAATTTATTGCAAAGATATGGAACATAAAAACTCTGTGGGTCACTGTAGACCATGTTGTGCCTCAGAGGGTTAAAGACAACATGGAGAGTAATCAGTGTGTACCTGAGTTCTCTCTCTGCAGCAGCTCCACGTACACGTTGGTCACCATCAGCTCAGCTTTCAGTTCCTCCACCTGGCTCTCACTGTCCGTCACTGCGGCCTGAACGTTCCTCAGCTCCACCTTGAGCTCCACCACCATGTCTCTCAGAGCCCTCACCTCCGCCCAGATGTCAGGTGTGGTTGTCTTTGTGGTCTCCGTCTCCTGAAGCTCCCCCTGAGCTCCTGACCCACACAGAGCCAGCAGCAGCAGCAGCAAACCAACAGCCCTCATTGTTCAGTTCAAACGTCTTCACAAAGGTGCAGAGGTCCAGTCGGCCCGCCTTATATCCTCTCCAGACTCCAAGGATCCTGTTTGGGATGACGTGTTCTAGTTTGGCCTCAGATGAGCCGATATGATCTGTGTGCAGGTGAGAAGATACCAGCTGCTGCAGGCTGCTGGAACACTTTGACCATGAACGCCTCTCATGCAGTCCCAGCTGAGCATACAGCGTGTTGATTAACACACACACAGACACACACTTGTCCTCATTATGTCCAGAAATGACAGAAAGTCGTCACATGGTATTGAAATAATTCATATAAATCTCTGTTTTGTTTTTGGTCCTCATTTAACAATAAAAACACAATAGTTGACACATATACTACATGTAAACACACACAGTGGTTTATTATGATACACATCAATATATGACGGTAATAATAATAATAATAATAATAATAATAATAATAATAATAGTAATAATAAAATATTTTCAGTTTGAGTCACTGTCATTAATTTATCATTTATAACTTCTGAAAATAAAAGATTGTTCTCATATTGCAGTTTTTATTTTTGATAGAAACCAAATAATGTCTGAGGACTAAAAACAAACCAGAGATTAATATTAATTATTTTAATACGGAGCATGAGACGACTGTCTGTCATTCATGGACACATTATGATCTAATATGTATCATGAACCGGCTCATCGATCACAACAACGGAGACCACACATGTATTTAAGTTATGAGGAAATAATGTTTATTAGATTAATTTAACACAAAGAAACTTAATGATGTGAGTCAGTAAATCAGTGGTGAGGTGTGAGCAGGCATGCAATTCAATTATACTGGAAAAAAAAAAAAAAAAAAAAGTTTAAAACTGCCATTTTCTGTTAATATTTGTCATAAAATGTAATTTACTTTTTAAAATAATGGCATATGCACAAAAACACGAAAACCCTGTAAAATAATACAGTAAATTTCTGGAAAGACTTTTTTTCCCTTTTTTTAAGTATAATAGAGATATTATTACTTTTACTTTATTCTATGACTTAATGTGAATTATGTTCCTTTCTTCTCCCACAGGCTGCACTTTTTGAAGCTGTAAAATATCCTGCCATATTTGAGGGTTCATTGCCAAAAAGGTCAAATTTTAAATATATCGATATGGGAATTCTTTTTCTCCTTAATATCGTCATCGGACCCAAAAATCCAGAATCGTATTTCTAAAGATATACAATCACTTTTGCATTTTTAATTTGCAAGTTTTTTAAATACACAAATAACAAATACACATTGGAAATAAAATCAGAGGCAGCAAACTAAATCAGTAACTTGCTTTTACATTCTAATGGTCAAGTATTTACACATAAAAGCTGATCAATACAAAAAGCACTCTGCTCACACACTGTAAACATGTTAAAATGTTCAAAGATGATGACCAGATTTCAATCAGTTAGACAAGTGTGATCCTAAAACTAATCCGTAATATGTAATCTACAAAAATACAGACTGTATGATAACCTGTGTTGTGGTTTTTCTTTCCACAACAAAATGTTTTTATCATAATTATGGGGAAAATGCTTTGTAAAGCTGTTTTAGCAGTAAAACAACAGCCATGGTGAATAAATGTTCACGTTGAACCAACAGGGGGCGCTGTGGTTGTTACTCCCAGTTGCAAACTACTCACAAGGCTTATAATGGTGTCTGGAGGCAGCCCTCGTCTCACCAGTTCTTCTTTAATCTGGAGAAGAAAAAACAAGAGTAGTGGTGAGACTTTCAGATAGCAAACCTGCAGCAGGTGCAGTTATCTGATGCTTTGGTATGTGATTAGAAAAGAAGAGGCTTACCTGTGCTACGACCGTACTCCTGATGTAGTCGTCAGACAGTCCAGTGGAAGAGGAAAGCTTCATTCTCACAGCTAAAACAACTAGAAGCACAGAGAGTCAACATGTCAATTCAGGCCACAATCAGGATCAAACTGACTCACTACAACATGTCCTCTGGGGAAATAGTGAAAGGGCCACTACTGCCGGTGTGTGTACACTATGATGAGATTCTTCAGAGATTTATAACAATTAATACTAGTAATGTTATGATACTATATAATATACAAGGAGCACACCTACAACAAGCATTCCTTTACAAGTATTTATTTATACAGCAAACTATGACCTTTAACCTCAAAATGTGTGTGTGAAACATGTGTATCTGGAGGAGTGTGTGGAATCTTCCACCACAGTGACAGCAGCCAGAGGTGGACAGACTGGAATTTCTGGCCTCGAACAGAAATCATTTTTGGCAAAACCATAATACCTATCATTGATCCGACTTCACTTTGAGCGTCCTGAGTTCTTCCTGAACGTCTACACATGTTTTTTGTGAAGAAAACTGAAGAAATAGCTTTGTAAGAGCGATCTGAAAAACTGTTAAATATGATTTTCTACAGAAATCTTCCTGTGTTTTTAATATGGGAGCCAATGAGGCTGTTGGTGGTGTTGGTGGATCATCTGTGCGTCCTACGCCCAAACTATAACTCTGACAGCTTTACCAGAGGATTGTGAGCGAGAAGACTAATTTTCCTACGTTTCTATGTATAAATTATTTCCGTAGAGTGGAATTTGTGGCCTGGAGCGCAGTTTTCAAATTTATTTTTTGACAATTTTTTCTCTCCCTCTACACTCTGAGTGATGATGTCACACACTATGACATGAACACACCCATCATAATCTCAGAATTTCTCCAAAAATGATCATGGTCATTGAACAGGGATTGATAAAAAACTATATGACCTATCGAAACGTGGATTAATACACCGATACACAAGCCTTGTGTCTACTGTTTAAAGTTTAAATGGAGTCTCTAGGTGAAATTATGCCGGAGAAGTAGACGTTTGAAAATCTCCAATTATTATTCTTTTTAGCTCATTTTTTTTCAGCCTTCCCAATCACTTCAATGGAAAATTTTTCATAGAAAAAAATCGTATTCCGTAGAAAAAAATAATAGCACACCAATCCCGATCAAACTGCACGTTTTGATATATAATTTGTAGTGGGACCAAAATTGTGTCCGGAAGAGGAAGAAGAAAAAATCCACAGTATAACAATAGTGCTCGGTGCGATTGCCCCGTGGCCCTAATTAACACCACAGAGTCTCTAATAATAATAATAATAATAACTAGAAACAAAATTCCAGGGAAATTTTGGAGTGCCACGGGACTACTGCCGGATGATTCTCGTGGTTTAAATCGGCAGTTAAGCAGGGACTCTGTCCTGAGTTCACAGACACCTCATACAAGTCTGTAGGACAAACGGTTCACTAGTTAGTAAAAAGGGGCGTGGCTACTAAAAGGGGTGTGGCTACTCAAAAGGGGCGGGGTAATAAACCACCAGTTAAACAGGGACTCTGTCCTGAGTACACAGACACCTCATACAAGTCTGTAGGACAAACGGTTCAGTTAGTAAAAAGGGGCGTGGCTAATAAAAGGGGCGTGGCTACCCAAAAGGGGCGGGGTAATCAACCACCAGTTAAACAGGGACTCTGTCCTGAGTACACAGACACCTCATACAAGTCTGTAGGACAAACGGTTCACTAGTTAGTAAAAAGGGGCGTGGCTATTAAAAGGGGCGTGGCTACCCAAAAGGGGCGGGGTAATCAACCACCAGTTAAACAGGGACTCTGTCCTGAGTACACAGACACCTCATACAAGTCTCTAGGACAAACGGTTCATTAGTTAGTAAAAGGGGCGTGGCTAGTCAAAAGGGGCGGGGTTATCAATCACCAGTTAAACAGGGACTCTGTCCTGAGTTCACAGACACCTCATACAAGTCTCTAGGACAAACGGTTCATTAGTTAGTAAAAGGGGCGTGGCTAGTCAAAAGGGGCGGGGTTATCAATCACCAGTTAAACAGGGACTCTATGCTGAGTAATCTGACACCTTATACAAGTTTCTAGGACAAACGGTTCATTAGTTATGAAAGGGGGCGTGGCTAATCAAAAAGGGCGGGAATTTATGAAATATTGTTATGTAGACAATCAGTGATGAGCCATCATCATGTATGACAAGTTTGAGGCAGATTGGACAATGTATGGTCAAGTTAAAAGAGTTAACTGTTTTCAGTTAAAATGTCTGTGTTGGAGGAGGGGAGAGGGAGGGGGGGGGGGTTTTGGTAGCTAAGCAACCACGTGGCCAGGTGGAGTCGACCAATCAGAGCAGAGCAATCAACAGAAACTAACTGTCACTGACAATGCTTTGCTAAAGTGAGCAGCCAGAGGTGGACAAACTGAAAATTCTGGCCTCGAACAGAAAGCATTTTTGGCAAAACCATAACACCTATCACTAATCTGACTTCACTTTGAGCGTCCTGAGTTCTTCCTGAACGTCTACATATATTTTTTTTTAAGAAAAATGAAAAAATAGCTTTGTTAGAGCGATTTAAAAAAACTCTGACATCTGATTTTTTCAAAAATCCTCACGTGTTTTTAATATGGGACTCAATGGGGCAGTTGATGCGTTTTGGTGGCACTTCTCTGTGTCCTGCGCCCAAACTATAACTCTGACAGGTTTACAAGAGGATTGTGAGTGAGAAGACAAATTTTCCTCCGTTTCTATGTATAAATTATTTCTGTAGAGTGGAATTTGCGGCCTGGAGCGCAGTTTTCAAATTTATTTTTTGACAATTCCTTCTCTCCCTCTCCACTCTGCTTGATGACATCACCACTCTAGAGTCTGAACATTCCGCGCAATACACACACATGGGAAAATCTCCCTCCCCATTAGTTTGGAAAAATGGAAATGTTTTCACACTTCGTGCGAAAACTATACGTGCAATCGCTTTGAAATTTCACAGGACTAGAGTTAAATTCAGGCCCTACAACTTTCTAAATCGGTTCGGAATTTTACGAGCAACGGTTTGCGAATGGTGAGGCCCCAAAGTTTGCGCAATGCGTTCCGGATGGGCCGAAAAGTGCACGTTTGTGCACGTTGTGCGAAAACGTGCACGCCAATCGCTAATAAAAGTCATTCCACACGATTCCCGATTAGGGCGCAACTTTTGACGTTTTTACTTTTCGCGATTTCTCAAAGCTGTGGGACTAGTTACGCGCCAAAGTTTTTACGGAAGAATAATCTATATATAATAATAATAATAATAAACATGAGCAATAATAAGAGAGAGACTCATCCTCACTGCTTGCAGTGAAGATGAGTGCCTCGCTGCTCAGCCGTGGCACTAATAATAATAATAATAATAATAATACATTTTATTTATAAGTGCCTTTCAGAACACCCAAGGTCATTTTACAACAAAACATAAAATATTTTAAAAACAGTGGCAACAAAATAAAACATCCAACAGTATTGAGATGGTGAGTGGGTGACTAGGTGGTGTATGCTTGTCTGAACAGATGAGTTTTGAGTCTGGATTTGAAAAGTGGCAAGGAGTCAATAGTGCGGAGGTCAGGAGGGAGATTGTTCCAGAGCCGGGGAGCAGAGCGGCTGAAGGCTCTACTGCCCATGGTGACGAGGCGAGCAGGAGGGACAGAGAGCTGGAGGGTGGAGGAGGAGCGGAGTGAGCGGGCAGGAGTGGATACGTGGAGGAGGTGAAGCGCTTTGAAGGTGATGAGGAGTATTTTGAAGTTATCTGGTGTTTTATTGGAAGCCAGTGGAGTTCTGCAGGATGGGGGTGATGTGGTGATGGTGGGAGTCGGGTTATGATGCGTGCTGCAGAGTTCTAGAGGAGCTGCAGTTTCTGGAGGGTTTTCTTAGGGACACCAAAGAGCAGGGAGTTGCAGTAGTCAATCCGGGAGGTGACGAGACTGTGGATGAGGATGGCAGTGGTGTGTGGAGTGAGAGAGGGACGGAGACGAAAGATGCTGCGTAGGTGGAAGTATGCAGACCGGGTTAAGTTATTGATGTGAGTGAAAAGAGAGAGTACTGTCGAGGATGACACCCAGACTCTTTACCTGAGGGGAGGGAGGGACGATGGAGTTGTTGATGGAGATGGAGAAACTGTCAGATTTGGAGAGAGTGGAAGAGGTGCCTACCGGGAGGACTTCAGTTTTAGAGCTATTAAGTTTGAGGAAGTTGGAGGAGAACCAAGAATGAATTTCTTGCAGACAGAGGGTACGGGAGGTAGGTGGAAGTGATGAGGAGGGTTTGGTAGAGAGGTAGAGCTGGGTGTCATCCGCGTAGCAGTGGAAAAGTATGTTATGTTAGCGAAAAATCTGACCGAGAGGGAGTAAGTAGATAATGAAGAGGAGGGGCCCCAGGACAGATCCCTGGGGCACACCGGCAGGAACAGGGAAAGTGTGGGACTTGTGGGATTTCAGTTGGATGAATTGTTTGCGACAGGAAAGGTAGGAAGTGAATCAGGCGAGGGGTGTGCGTGTAATGCCTATGGATGAAAGTCTGTCCAGGAGGGTGTTGTGTGAGATTGTGTCAAATGCGGATGCTCCACACTCATGACCAGGGTTCAAACAGGTTCTCTGTCTTATCTGTTCAACTCTTTTTTTGTCAATTCAAACAAAGCCAGTCAACACGGGTTGATCCCAAGTGCTGGAATTGGAAGCACACTCACTCTGCCCTTTACATTTAACAATGTATATGTCTATTAACTTAAAAGATGACTGCTTAGTCTATAACGTCACCACTCGTCATACTCACTTGTGTTTGAGACATCGTTGTCAGCTGTTGTACCTTCAGGTGGAGCAACTGTTGCTGGAGCTGCTGTTGTAGTTGTTGTAAAAGAAACACTTGGTGTAGCGATGGCTGTTGTTGTTGTTGTTAGTGGTGGAGTTGTTGCAGAAGGAACAGTAGTTGTAGCTGGTGTGGTTGTTGTAGTGGTGGTTGTAGTTAGTGGGGTAGTTGTTGGGGGAATGTTGGTTGTAGTTTCAGTGGTTGTTGTAGTTGGTGTAGTGGTGGTTGTAGTTAGTGGGGTAGTTGTTGGGGGAATGTTGGTTGTAGTTTCAGTGGTTGTCGTAGTTGGTGTAGTGGTGGTAGTAGTTAGTGGGGTAGTTGTTGGGGGAGTGTTGGTTGTAGTTTGAGTGGTTGTTGTAGTTGGTGTAGTGGTGGTTGTAGTTAGTGGGGTAGTTGGGGGAGTGGTGGTTGTTGTTTGAGTGGTTGTTGTAGTTGGTGTAGTGGTGGTTGTATTTAGTGGGGTAGTTGTTGGGGGAGTGTTGGTTGTAGTTTGAGTGGTTGTTGTAGTTGGTGTAGTGGTGGTTGAAGTTAGTGGGGCAGTTGTTGGGGGAGTGTTGGTTGTAGTTTGAGTGGTTGTTGTAGTTGGTGTAGTGGTGGTTGTAGTTAGTGGGGTAGTTGTTGCGGGAGTGTTGGTTGTAGTTTGAGTGGTTGTCATAGTTGGTGTAGTGGTGGTTGTAGTTACTGGGGTAGTTGTTGGGGGAGTGGTGGTTGTTGTTTGAGTGATTGTTGTAGTTGGTGTAGTGGTGGTTGTAGTTAGTGGGGTAGTTGTTGGGGGAGTGTTGGTTGTAGTTTGAGTGGTTGTTGTAGTTGGTGTAGTGGTGGTTCTAGTTAGTGGGGTAGTTGTTGGGGGAGTGTTGGTTGTAGTTTGAGTGGTTGTTGTAGTTGGTGTAGTGGTCGTTGTAGTTAGTGGGGTAGTTGTTGGGGGAATGTTGGTTGTAGTTTGAGTGGTCGTTGTAGTTGGTGTAGTAGTGGTTGTAGTTAGTTGGGTAGTTGTTGGGGGAGTGTTGGTTGTAGTTTGAGTGGTTGTTGTAGGTGGTGTAGTGGTGGTTGTAGTTAGTGGGGTAGTTGGGGGAGTGGTGGTTGTTGTTTGAGTGGTTGTTGTAGTTGGTGTAGTGGTGGTTGTATTTAGTGGGGTAGTTGTTGGGGGAGTGTTGGTTGTAGTTTGAGTGGTTGTTGTAGTTGGTGTAGTGCTGGTTGTAGTTAGTGGGGCAGTTGTTGGGGGAGTGTTGGTTGTAGTTTGAGTGGTTGTTGTAGTTGGTGTAGTGGTGGTTGTAGTTAGTGGGGTAGTTGTTGGGGGAGTGTTGGTTGTAGTTTGAGTGGTTGTTGTAGTTGGTGTAGTGGTGGTTGTAGTTAGTGGGGTAGTTGTTGGGGGAGTGTTGGCTGTAGTTTGAGTGGTTGTTGTAGTTGGTGTAGTGGTCGTTGTAGTTAGTGGGGTAGTTGTTGGGGGAATGTTGGTTGTAGTTTGAGTGGTTGTTGTAGTTGGTGTAGTGGTGGTTGTAGTTAGTGGGGTAGTTGTTGGGGGATTGTTGATTATAGTTTGAGTGGCTGTTGTAGTTGGTGTAGTGGTGGTTGTAGTTAGTGGGGTAATTGTTGGGGGAGTGTTGGTTGTAGTTTGAGTGGTTGTTGTAGTTGGTGTAGTGGTGGTTGTAGTTAGTGGGGTAGTTGTTGGGGGAGTGGTGGTTGTTGTTTGAGTGGTTGTTGTAGTTGGTGTAGTGGTGGTTGTAGTTAGTGGGGTAGTTGTTGGGGGAGTGGTGGTTGTTGTTTGAGTGGTTGTTGTAGTTGGTGTCGTGGTGGTTGTAGTTAGTAGGGAAGTTGTTGGGGGAGTGGTGGTTGTTGTTTGAGTGGTTGTTGTAGTTGGTGTAGTGGTGGTTGTAGTTAGTGGGGTAGTTGTTGGGGGACTGTTGGTTGTAGTTTGAGTGGTTGTTGTAGTTGGTGTAGTGGTGGTTGTAGTTAGTGGGGTAATTGTTGGGGGAGTGTTGGTTGTAGTTTGAGTGGTTGTTGTAGTTGGTGTAGTGGTGGTTGTAGTTAGTGGGGTAGTTGTTGGGGGAGTGGTGGTTGTTGTTTGAGTGGTTGTTGTAGTTGGTGTAGTGGTGGTTGTAGTTAGTGGGGTAGTTGTTGGGGGAGTGGTGGTTGTTGTTTGAGTGGTTGTTGTAGTTGGTGTCGTGGTGGTTGTAGTTAGTAGGGAAGTTGTTGGGGGAGTGGTGGTTGTTGTTTGAGTGGTTGTTGTAGTTGGTGTAGTGGTGGTTGTAGTTAGTGGGGTAGTTGTTGGGGGACTGTTGGTTGTAGTTTGAGTGGTTGTTGTAGTTGGTGTAGTGGTGGTTGTAGTTAGTGGGGTAGTTGTTGGGGGATTGTTGATTATAGTTTGAGTGGCTGTTGTAGTTGGTGTAGTGGTGGTTGTAGTTAGTGGGGTAATTGTTGGGGGAGTGTTGGTTGTAGTTTGAGTGGTTGTTGTAGTTGGTGTAGTGGTGGTTGTAGTTAGTGGGGTAATTGTTTGGGGAGTGGTGGTTGTTGTTTGAGTGGTTGTTGTAGTTGGTGTAGTGGTGGTTGTAGTTAGTGGGGTAGTTGTTGGGGGATTGTTGATTATAGATTGAGTGGCTGTTGTAGTTGGTGTAGTGGTGGTTGTAGTTAGTGGGGTAATTGTTGGGGGAGTGTTGGTTGTAGTTTGAGTGGTTGTTGTAGTTGGTGTAGTGGTGGTTGTAGTTAGTGGGGTAGTTGTTTGGGGAGTGGTGGTTGTTGTTTGAGTGGTTGTTGTAGTTGGTGTATTGGTGGTTGTAGATAGGGGGATAGTTGTTGGGGGAGTGTTGGTTGTAGTTTGAGTGGTTGTTGTAGTTGGTGTAGTGGTGGTTGTAGTTAGTAGCGTTGTTGTTGGGAGAGCTGTGGTTGTAGTTAGTGTGGTTGTAGTACTGCTTGTCGTGGTTAGTGGGGTGGTTGTGGTAGTTGGTGTGGTAATGGTTGTTGTAGTTAATGAAGTAGTTGTGAATGGAGAAGTGTCTGTGGTTGTAGTTGGCATTGGTGTTGTAATAGTGGTTGTAGTTAGTTGGGTAGTTGTTGGGAGGATATTGGTTGTAGTTTGTTGGGTTGTTGTAGTATGTGGTGTAGTGATTAGTGCTGTAGTTTGTGGAGCAGTTGTTAAGGTAACAGTGGTTGTAGCTGGTGTGGTGGTTGTAGTTAGTGGAGTTATTGTTGTTGGAATGGTTGTTGTGCTTTGTATGTATGTTGTGGTTGGTACAATGATGGTTGTAGAAGCTATGGGTGTAGTTGTTGGTATAGTTGTGGTCTCTGTTGCAACTAAAAACAGAAATTAATATTAAAGATGGATTTGAAGTCAGCTTCATCCATGAAAGAAATTTTAAAATTTAAGAACAGGAAAGCGAAAGGTTCCACTCACCGTTTCCAACAGTCACAATGACACACCGTAGCTCAGAGTGATACTTGACTGAACTGTAGAGATAAATCAATATGGTAGCTTATTCACAACGTATTGTCACAAGTTATTTTTAGATATTTCAAGTGAGAAATTCTTTCTTGCCCAAGCCCTCCTCCATGGTAGAATAATAGTAATTTGCTTTCTTGGTGGGAATTACATTAAAAAAATTGATACCACCAATGTAAATAAGAGTGGAATCAATATTCTCATTTAACTCTATGCAAGTAAATGAATGAGCGTATGTTCCAAAAATGGGAAGCTATTCCTTTCAAAGAGGAAAAAGGAGAAATAAAGAAAATAATGCAACATTCTCCATTGTTTTTATGAAAATTTAGGACACATCCTTCCCAAACTCGTTGCCCTATTTATATTTAAACTGACAGTATCTTGATGTATGCATTAATGACAAAAACTTTTTTTGCCAAAAGAAACTCTACATTGCTATAGATCATGTTATTTATTGTGGAAGTTACTGACTTGTGAACTGACTGGGCGACAAAACAGATGGGGTGGCTCTCTCCATCTTCGGCCTCAGACGGCGTCCAGCTCAGGGTGAACTGTCCTGTTCCTGACGTTGCCTCAATTGTGTTGTACGGCCCGCTGAACAGCAGCTCATTAATCCTTTAACAAACAGAAGCCTTTCTCAATCCACCCCACCCACAAAGGGAGCAAAACTGTTTTCCATTATCTCATTATTGAAACTATCAAAACTATCACATGGCATCTGACACATCTTTCTTTGGAAAAGTGTTTCCTTCATAGCAGTAACGGTTGGATGATTTTTGGGGCGTGACATTTCTTGTTGCGTCAAAGTGGTCTAACCAGTTAACTCTGAGCTTGGGAAACTACTTTTGAAACAACATGTCGTTTATACATAATGGTTGTTTTTCATGTTTCTATTTGGCTTTGAATGCAGACAGCATTTTTATATATACGTTTAACACACTGTGTAAATTCTCATGTGTTGCCATTTTTTCCATCCTGTGTTGTACATGATGTTGGAGTTACACAACAAATCAGGTTCATTGTGCACCTGAAAATCTGAACAGATAAACGTATTTGTGGTAGTGACTATTGTGTTAAAAGAAACTAACTAAACGATTAAAACACCACCAAGATGTAGTACATCTCTAGTTAGAAATGAAATACTTGTCCACATTAGGTTTCTTTTCCGTTTGACTTACGTGGAGGTATTTGCCTCTGCTCTGATGCTGATTTCCAGGGTTTGACCGACAAGGATGTAAAGCTGAGCTCTGTTAGCTGGGGTTGGAGACAGGAACTTGGGCAGGTAGACTCCCTCTACACAGGATGGCACCACTGGGTCCACTGGAACAATACAAAAAGGTAAAAGCTTTCCAACGATTGCAAAACCAGTCAGTTCATCCATCAATAATCTGGGCAACCACTATCCAGACTCTTTGTTGACAGTTAGATTGCCATGAAATGCTGTACAGACATTCATAGTGCTCCAATAATGAATCCTAGGAACCTGTTTAATATCATAGACACTGTGGACTGTGTTGAAAGAAATTTGTCATTGCCATGTTGCTGCCAAAAGTAAGAAATCTTACCCCTTAAAGCAAACTGGACAGGGATTTTACTGATCGCATCGTTGGTATTTCTGGTTGTTGACGCTCCATTGGTGTGAGTCAGAGTAATGCTCTGCCTGGGAAAGTCCTCCATCACCAGCTGTATGATGTACGCGCCTTCGTTACTGCTACTGGTGGAGGTGAACGACAGAATGCAGGACTGCAAGAGGACAAAAAATTACATGTGGTCAAATTAAGCATTTTCTATCAAGTAATGACAACCCAGTAGCCAGATTAAATGCTGGTCTTGTCCATCCCCCAAACTAAGATAACTTAAATGTGTGAATACCATCGATTCAAACATGCTTCAAACATGTAAAAACCACAACAAGTTATAAACATGTGACATTGGAAGCTTTAGGGGGTAGGCATCAAATCTTGTTTGAGTTGAGGTTTAAGTAACAGGGTTAAATAGTGCTTAAAAAACATTTAGAATGCTAAAAACCCTTTCGCTACGGTTAGACATCAAAACCACTGGTTTAAGGTTGGGTTAAAATAACAACATAAAAGAAACATTTAAAATACTAAAAAACCTTTTGGTTAAGTTTCATCATCAAAACCACTGATTTAGGGTTGGGTAAAACAAACGTAAAAATGTTTAAATACTAAAACTAATTGGTTTAGGTTGGGCATCAAAAACACTGGTTCAAGGTTGGGTAAAAATGACGGTTAGACTTTAAGAAAACATTTATTTCAGACATAACTTCCAACGACAGGACACAAAACCACTATGGCACTCTAACACTGGTGTTATTCTGGTTTTATTCCTGCTCAGCATGTATTCATACGCTCAGCGTAAACTTGATACTTAGGAATGTGTATTTGAGGAACTAGACTTGTGTCACCATTGACCACTGGGGTGAGATTTGACAGCTATGACAGGTTGATCATATAAGCTGATCATATAATATGTATGTTGACAACTCACAAAAAATACTATATTAGTTATGATGGGAATCTAATGGTGTCGTCTTCAAGCAGGCTACTCACTGACGAGAGGCTGAGAACAGACGGCGGCGTGCAAACGTCACACTCCGACTGTCCTGTGGTTCCATATCTGCATCTAACCTCGTCTCCATCAGGGTCAAAGGCCAACAGGTTGAAATCTCTCAAACAGTTTGAAGGAACTCTGAGAGAGAGAGAGAGGAACTGTGTGTTAGGTCTTGTGCCAACTAGCTGCTGCTGGATCACTTTTGTCTAGACAAAGGCTATTAAATGTCAAATTCCTAGTGAGTGTCAGTCTGTTGGAATTGGATGCTGCAGGTAACCTGACTCACTTGTTCCGCATTGTTTCACAGGGGAACTTACTGCTCACGCCTTTTCTAATTTAAGCAATTGAGGATTTTTTTTTGTTTTGGCATTACGTTCAGATAAGGCATTAAGTTCAAATCTAGGGTTAACACATAAAATGTATATAGTTCACACTGCAATACATACACAGCAAATTGAGAAGAGTTGAATTCTTGGTGTTAAACTAGACATACACTAGTAGAGTTAATTATACTCTAGATAGAGTTAATACATTATAATTAACTCTCAGTTGATAAATACTTGTTGTCAAAACTTAGTGTAAAAAGGAAGTGTCACTAAATCAAACCTGTAAGTTTAAATGTTTAAATATTAACTCCAAACTTCTTACTCTAAGCTCTGATCCTGTATTTCACAACTCAAGTCTTAATATCGCCTCCTTACACCGTACAACACCGCTCTGCTGCGTGTCAATCGGTCTGCTGAAGATAGAGCTACATCTCAACTTTTAACGGTTACACTGTTCAGTAAGTACATGAAGTATCTGACAATATTGTATTTTAATATTAATATTACTCTTCGGGCACCCGGTCTTTTTGCAGTGGTGAGCCACGGTATCTTTACTCGTCACGCTGTTACTAACCACCCAAACACCTGCTAATTGGTAAATGAGCTAGCGGTTAGCATGCATGCTGGTCTCACTGTAACATAAAGAGTGAGTAACGGCAATAAACGGTAAGTTTGGCTTGACGTTTTGGCTGAGTGAGACGAGTAATGCACTTTGTAACCATATATATTATTACATATTTTATATAGATCTAAAACGTGATAAGATGATGATATGGTTCGGAGTTGCTATCTAGCGTGTTTAAGTGGTGCTAACGCTAGCAATCCATTACATTACATTACATGTCATTTAGCTGACGCTTTTGTCCAAAGCGACTTACAATAAGTGCATTCAACCTGATGGTACTAGACGTAGACCACAGGAATCAAGTAAGTACATAACTTTAAGAGCTAACTGTCATCGCTACAGGAGTCCTATATGTTAAAGAAGAAAAGAAGAAGAGGAAAAAGAAGTGCATTTTTTTTCCATTTAAAAAAAAAAATATATATATATGTTAGGTGACCATGACTTAACCGAGGTATTGTTGGAAGAGATAGGTCTTGAGCCTGGTGGAAGATGTCCAGGCTGTCTGAGGTCCTGATGTCGGTGGGGAGCTCGTTCCACCATTTGGGAGCCAAGACAGAGAAAAGTCTGGAGGAGGTTTTGAGGGAAGTTGACCCACGCAGGGTGGGAGTCGCCAGCTGTTTGGCTGATGCAGATCGGAGAGGACGGGCAGGAGTGTAGGGTTTGACAAGGTCCTGGATGTTAGTAGGACCTGAACCATTAGCAGCGGAGTACGCCAGAGCTAGAGTCTTGAATCGTATCAGCCACTGGTAGCCAGTGGAGGGAGGGAGGAGGGGTGTTGTGTGTGAAAATTTGGGAAGATTGAAGACCAATCGAGCAGCTGCATTCTGGATGACTTGCAGAGGTCGGATGGCTTTGGCAGGCAGACCTGCCATGAGGGAGTTGCAGTAGTCCAGGCGTGAGATGACCAGTGCCTGGACCAGGACCTGAGCTGCCTTCTGGGTGAGAAACAGGCGGATTCTCCTGATGTTATGCAGCAAGAATCTGCAAGATCTGGTGGTGGCGGTGATGTTTGTGGAGAGGGACAGTTGGTTGTCAAGAGTTAGGCCAAGGTTCTTGGCGGTTTCTGTGGAGACAACCACTGTGTTCTGGACAGTGATGTGGAGGTCAGAGGTCAGAGCCCTTCCCTGGGAGGTAGAGTAGCTCAGTCTTTCCCAGGTTGAGTTTGAGGTGGTGCGAGGACATCCACTGGGAGATGTCGGCCAGACATGCAGAGATACGTGCTGCTGCACGTGTTTCAGACTGGGGAAATTAGAAGATTAGCTGGGTGTCGTCGGCATAGCTATGATAGGAGAAGCCATGCGAGTGGATAAGGGAGCCAAGGGAGTTGGTGTATACCGAGAAAAGGAGCGGACCAAGGACAGAGCCTTGAGGGACCCCGGTGGTGAGTAGACAGGGTTCTGACACAGAACCCTTCCAAGTTACACGGAAGGTGCGGTCCTTGAGATAGGATTTGAGTGGAGACAGGGCAGAGCCCGATACTCCCAGGTGGATCCAAAGTCATTTCTACTTTTTTTTTGTTGCGAAAATAACACAGCTCTTGGTGAAGTATAATATATTTGTTGTCAGTAACAAACACACACTGTGAAATAGCGGTTTTGGACAGACTGCTCATGTTACCACAGCACCATGTCTTTTTACTGGGTCACACCTAAATATCACTATTATTATGAGTGGAGGTTTTATTTCTAAGTGTCATATGGTTTATCTTGGGAGACACTTCAATGTCTTTTAAATGTGTTCACAGTAAAATCAGCATACCCAAATTAACACTGTAACAGTTGATCTTAACACTTTTAAAGTGTCTATATGGTACCACACCTCAGAGTGTTAATGTAACGCTTTTTCGAGTGTTGGTACCTTTACACTGAGTTAGTGTAAATTTAAATAGTTTTGGTGTTCAATTTTAACTCCAAAAAGAGTCAAATTTACACTAACTCAGCTTTTTTAAATTTACTGTGTACGTTGTGTAAGTGTGAATAAAAAGAAAGGAAGACGAACCTCACAGCTGGCAGGACGGTGGTTTGGGGAGATCTGTTGGCTTGGCCGGTGTCCGACCGGTTCCTCAGTTCCACCAGAGTCACCGCTCTCCAACCACTAATGCCTTGTCTGTTACCTATCCAGTCACCACTGTTCAACCTTTAGTGGAAGATCATCAGAAAGTTATTTTGACTGAGCTGCAAAGAACCTGGTGGTTTAAAGGGTTCGGCTTCACCAAGGTCACACGATGACTAAATTAAACAGATTATACACATTTTACAAATGTAAAAAAGACTGCAGAACGGACCTAGGTTTAGGGTAAAAAAACAAAAAACAGACGGCTTAAGCAGTAAAAAAAAACAAGTATGTGAATGCTGAAAGTGAAGTTGTTACGAGGGTGACGTGAGCCACAGAAGATATACAAAAAAAACGTAATCACTTTTTAAAAAAAAAGGTAATTTCATTAAAAAAACATGAACCACCAACGTGAATTAGGTTACTGTGATATCTGCCATTTAAACTCTGCATCACCATCAATCATTACTACAGCAAGATGTTCCTGCAGGACAGTCTAAAATGTAAATATGAGTCGTATTTTGCCGCCTGTACAAACGCCTTTTATTTACATTTTTCAGGGGAGACCAGTCTGGAAATCAAGTCACATATTCTAAATGCTTTTGATTCCTTTTTTTAGTTAGTCTCTTTTTAAGACACTAACTAAATGCATACTTTGTTTATAATGTAATTATTCATATTATTTATTCATATTATTATGCATTTAATTTAATGAATTAATTCATTAATTAATAATTCTGGCTGCAGAGAGCCCCTTCAACATGAAGCCATGGCAGGGAGATGCCAACAAACATGATGGACTGGAAATTATAATACTATAATTATTTTTGATGTAAAATCCCATAACTTGTAATGTTATGTTTTATGAAAAACTAAAAGTAAACAGTGAAATAAATAAATAAAGGCACTTACTGTATTCATAATACCACTAATTTAAACTGTAAGGGAATACAGCTACTTATATATTTTTGTTAAATACATAATCTGGTGTTCCATAATGTGGTGGACTCACGTCAGCTGAAAGTTAAGGTTGCCAGAAACCTGCCGAGTCATGATTCCCTCTCTCTGGCACCACTCTGAGCCACCACCCAGGGACACCACGTTCACCACAGGAGAACTCTCAGTCCCACAGTCCCCACTGAAGCAGGTCCATGTGTCAGAATGTACACACGTGTGGAAGCCGTTCTTATAGCGAAGGACCACCTGTGGTATCACAGGTTTTATGGCATTAATGATAACATCTGTTTGCTACTTTGAGACAAACATTTGCATCCTGCAGAGATACAAGACTTGATCAAATGATACTGGTTCCATTAAACAAGAACCTACGAGAACATAAGAATATTAATTTAAGGGCAATCATTTTATTCTGTATTGTACATTATATTTCAAAAATAGACAAAGATTTTTTGAGTCTATTTTGTCACGTTTAGTTATTGTTATTTACATTTTCCATCCAGTTGAATCAAATAATTCCAACAAAAAGTGCTTTTCATGTAATCAAATCAGATAAAACTGATTAAGCTATACGAAATGTATCTTTAGCTAAAAGATTTATGTAATTCATGCCATTATTATTAATGCTTGTGTCCAAGCAAATGAGTTAGGTAAATTTAATCTAGTAGGTAAAATAATTTCAATTTGAAAGAAATTTGTAAGAAAAAAAGTTATAAAAAAAACACACTTTAAATACACAGAATTTATAAACAATAATTATTATTATTACAATGATTATTAGCATTATTACAAATTACTAATCAGCTGTAGATATCCATACAGTATATAAGATATATATCTTTTGAGTATATTTTGCATTTTTCTATTTCTACTTTTCTAAGGACTTAAAAAGCAGCATTTACTGCTTCAGCTCCAAAAAAAAAACTGTTGCCACCTTTTTTGTTTCTGCTCATTAATTCCTTAAAATTTAGACTTAAATAAGGAATTCTGATAGTTATTTTCTGTTCGTTATTTTACTTGTTTACTGTCCAATTTCACCAGGTGATTATTAGATTACAAGGAACCTGTACGTACCGTGACAGATCCAGCTGCATCTGTGTTTTTTGGGTAGTAAGTCATCACCGTCCCATAGAAGTGAGAAGCCTGAACGCTGCTGACCAGCAGCAGCAGCAGCAGCAGCATCATGGTGGATCAGAGGATAAACACCAACACTAACACATTTATACTCTCTAACACAGACTCTGATTCACTCTCTCTCCCTTTTTTCTGTTTGGCGTTCCTCCACAAGGAAGATTTCTTCACTTGGGTTCAAACAATAAACCAGGAAACAGTCTGGTATGAGAATGTTTGGTGACAAGATTATGATCTGAAGTGATAAATATCTCAGTGCAGTGAATGGTTAATATATCTGGACTTCATTGTATTTTGATGTTTGAACAACTTTTCTACTGCCACTAAACAGTGTAAGTAGTCTGGGTTTGGTACAGTAATTCAGTATTATCTGATGAGTTCTCTTGAGGTTTTGTGCCTGGATAATGAACAATGAAGCATTTGAGAGAAATAACAGAACAGTTCAGTTCTCAGAGGGAGATCACACAGAAAATAAAATAGGATCCAGAAAATCCAGTTTAAGCTGTGGTGGGGGAAGTATTCAGATCCTTTACTTAAGTGTTTTATTTTATGTCCCCTGTGGCTGTTAAGTTATTAGTGGAAGTTCAATCAGACTTTCTCAACACTCTCATTCATTCACAAATCTATGTTAGTTTGCCTCTAAATGCTGATAATTACAGCCAAAAGTCAACCTCTTGTCAATTTGGTATTTATTCATCCTGTTCATCTATTAAGCTATGAACTATTATGTATTCATTTCATATTCAATTACGTAAATAAATGTAATTTTTTTTAAGTTGAAAAAAAACCATTAAAAAGATAAATAAATAAATGCAAATTACGTATATAAAAAAAAAGTAAATTACGAAAAAAATCCATCCATCCATTTTCCTCCGCTTATCCGGGGCCGAGTCGCGGGGGCAGCAGGCTAAGCAGGGCCTTCCAGGCGTCCCTCTCCCCAGCCACAACGTCCAGCTCCTCCTGGACCCCGAGGCGTTCCCAGGCCAGGAGAGAGATATAATCCCTCCACCGTGTTCTGGGTCTTCCCCGGGGCCTCCTACCAGTTGGACCTGGAACTCCTCTAACGGGAGGCGCCCGGGAGGATCCTTACCAGATGCCCAAACCACCTCAGCTGGCTCCTTTAGAGGAGAAGGAGCAGCGTCTCTACTCCGAGCTCCCTCCGGATGTCTGAGCTCCTCCCCCTATCTCTAAGGCTGAGCCCAGCCACCCTACGGAGGAAACTCATTTCAGCCGCTTGTATCCACGATCTTGTTCTTTCGGTCACTACCCAAAGTTCGTGACCATAGGTGAGGGTTGGAAAGTAGATGGACCGGTAAATCGAGAGCTTTGCCTTCCGGCTCAGCTCCTTCTTCACCACGACGGTCCGGTACAACGACCACATCACTGCTGACGCCGCACCAAACCGCCTGTCCATCTCACGCTCCGTTCTACCCTCACTGCTGAACAAGACCCCCAGATACTGGAACTCCTTCTCTTGAGGCAGTACCTCTCTCCACCCAGAGGGGGCAGTACCTCTCTCCACCCAGAGGGGGCAATTACCTCTCTTGCCTGCGTGGTCCCCTCCCGGGTCTGGCTCCAGGAGGGGGCCCCAGTTGACCCGTGCCGGGCGAGGTACTCTGATGTTCCTGGTCCCGCTTCATAAGGGTCTCTGAATGTCTCTTAGTCTGGCCCCTCCCATGGGACCACTTTACCTTGGGAGACCAGGAGCTACTGCTCCCAACAACACAGCTCCCAGGGTCACTGGAGCACACAAGCCCTCCACCATGATAAGGTGGAGATTCTTGGAGGAGGATTGTTTTCTATATATACTAAATATATTATACAATTATTTGTATTGATTCATTGTTTAACTACTTAACATACCGTTATGAGGTTTAATTTAAATTGATCATGTTTTTTATGTTAAATCTTGACCTGAAAGTAACTAAAAATTAATGTAGTGGAGTAAAAAGTGCAATATTTGCCTCAAAAGTATAAAGTTACATTAAATGGAAATTTTCAAGTAAAGTACATCAAAATTGTACTTAAGTACAGTACTTGAGTAAATGTACTTTACATTAGTTTATTTTTGTATGAACTGAATAAAAGACTCTTCATTAGTGTGACTAAAACTCTCATGAACAAATTTTTTTGATTTTACTGAAAATTTTGGATTCCGATATTAATCATTTTTCTTCTCATGAGTTGAATAGATTTTCTCAGATGTTGGTGTCATCTTTCTTTTCAATGTCACACAACAATTTAAATATTGATTGACTGACACATTTGGTCTCACAAAATAGCTCTCTCTTTAAACTCTTTTAAAAACAAGATACAAAAGATTATAAAGATAACACTGCAGATGCACTGCTTGTCTGGTTTATGATGTTTTGCGGTCTGCTGAACAGCAGCTCAGAATCCCTTGAACAAACAGCAACAGAACAGGTTTGGCAACCCGACCACAAATGAAGGAAAGTTTGTTTTGATTATTGTTTTGAGTCACATTCGTGGTCTAACCAGTTTGGCCTTTCAAGCTGTAATTCAGGAAACCTAATGGGGCATATAGATTATGTACTTGAACACTTTCTTTTGACCTTAAATGCATTTCAGCATGACATCACTACACAGTTGGTTGGTTACTTGTTGCTAAACCTGTCTTGTGTGTCAGTGTTGGAGTCAGACACAGCAGATCAGAAACCTTATGCAACCATTTTTATATGTGACTAATGTCTTAAGGTGGATGAGTATCTAACCAGAGAACTTTCTGCACATGCACGTTGTTTAAATTTGTTTGACTTTCTTGGAGATATTTGCTCTCTGTTTAGGTTCTAAATAGAGGCTGTAAAAATGAAAATCGTTCAATTTGTATACCATATGGAGACCCAATTTGTTTTATTATATTCATCCAACTTGCGTTTTTTATTTTTTTTAATGATGTTTAACATTATAACTGTGTTATTCTGCTAAAAAGACATTTTTTAGTTGTTACCACTTCCTACCATGCTTGGGATGATTCCATAGAGCTGCAGGATTATATAGATTTTATATATATTATCTATTGTATTATTAGCATTATTTGCCTCACATCAAGAGGGTTGCAGGTTCGACTCCCTCCTGCAGCTCTTCTGTGTGGAGTTTGCATGTTCTCCCCGTGTCAGCGTGGGTTCTCACCGTCCAAAAACATGTTTCCATAAAACACAAGAGACTACACTCACTGTATTCTTTCTGAGTCTTCACCAATATCTCCAGTTCATCAGCCTTATTGGGCAAAGAGTTGACTGAGGCTAAAATAACAATAATGCCTATATTTCAGATATGAAATGTTATATTTGTAAAGCTGGTGTGTGGGGTTCCCCTCTTGTGTCTGAAGACAGAGAAGAGGTAGAGGGAGTCAGAGAAGGAGGAGAGGAACTGTCAGGGAGAACAAAGTGGACAATCAAGTGGACAAGAGGGATTAAACATTGTTTTCTGAATGCTTCATAGATTTATTTCAATGTTGCTTTCATGTGATGACACAACAGAGAAGTCAGATTTAGAATCTCATTATTTGGTACATGCAGTAAATCACAGTGTATCCAATAAGGAGTCAGACAGCAGCTGAAGGATCCTCACAGTGTGAAGAGGAGGGAGCCACTGAAGGTGTTGTGGTTGTTTGTATCGTCATAGAGAGAAGCGCTTGTTGGGAGAACCAGGTGGATTTCATCTCCTGCCATCAGCTCCAAGACAACAGAGTTAGTCACATATTCAACACCTGCCTCTTCCTTATACTCTACATTCCACATGATCCTCTGGTTGTTCTTGTACACCTTTACACCCATGGTACCTGTTTGTTGACCACTCAGAGTGAACTGGAAGTAGTAGACCCCTCTGACTGGAGCTGTGAAGAAACCTACAGAGCAGAAAATGAAAAACTGTAACAAATGTAGATTAACATGAGTAAACATGTTGATGTGAGCTGCAGTAAATTACCTGTAGATGGACTGTAAGCATCGCCGATGTTGGTGAAGACTTTGCTGTATTTCAGTGTGATGTCTGTGTTGAACGGTCCAACAGTTCCTGAATCAGTCAGAGCTGTGTAAAAGGCCACCTTCCTCTCTGAGAACAGAACAAAGTCAGTGTCAGTCATTAAACTTCACCTGGACTATATATATATATATATATATATATATATATATATATATATATATATATATATATATATATATATATAGTGTGTGTGTGTATGTGTGTGTGTGTGTGTGTGTGTGAGTGTGTACAACCATCACCTGTATTTTCTCTCTCCAGCGTGTCGATCCTGGACTTGCTGATGAGAATTTCATCCTCGCTGCTGCTCAGTCTGGTCTGCAGCTCTGGAGTTGATGCAATGACAGTGAATTACAGAGCAGCACGCTGTTAACATGCACAACACATTATTTACAGCAGTTTGACCCTCATTTTACCTCAGAAACACACTGAAAACTGCTGTAAATATCCATGACACAACAAAAGTTGTGGCATTGTCTAAAATAAAACAGAGCGATCATTTACTGATCCTTTGTGAAATATATTCAATAAAGAAAAAAAGACAGAAAATGTTCAAACTGATAAACTTTTGTTTCTCTAAATTTCTTTCTGTTTTTTTTCTTTTCTACAGCGTCCCAACTTTAATGTATATGAAACCTTTAACAGCTTTAAATATTGTAGTTAAAACAACAACAAAAAAACATGATGTTTGTCAGTGAAATACCTGCGTTCTCTGTTTCTAGGTGACTTGTTTTACTCTCGGTGGCAGTCAGTCGAGTTTCCAGAGACTTCAGGTCTGCAGCTTGGACTGAAAAAGAGAAGTTTGATTTTGTTTGTGAATTATTACATGACAACAGTGTAACATAGATATATCCATGTCCATCTTCATATAGATTTCAGTGCACTGACACACTTCATCACCTGTATTTTCTCTCTCCAGAGTCTCGATCCTGGACTCACTGCTGCTCAGTCTGGTCTGCAGCTCTGGAGTTGATGCAATGACAGTGAATTACAGAGCAGCACGCTGTTAACATGCACAATACATTATTTACACTAGTTTGACCCTCATTTTATCTAAACTAAACAAATAATTACACTGAAAACGGTTGTAAATATCCATGACAACTTAACCCTTTGATGCACATATTGACCCCCCTTCTAATACACAACGTGCGTTGTGTAACGTGCAAAAATGACCCACATTCATTCATTATAATACTTAGCCAGGAAGTTAGCTAAGTAGTTAGCTTAGCAAGCTACTTTTCTAACCACTCAGCCAAGAAGTTAGCTAAATAGTTAGCTTAGCAAGCTACTTTGCTAACTACTCAGCCAAGAAGTTAGCTAAGTAGTTAGCTTAGCAAGCTACTTTTCTAACTACTCAGCCAAGAAGTTAGCCTATTAGTTAGCTTAGCAAGCTACTTTGCTAACTCCTCAGCCAAGAAGTTAGCTAAATAGTTAGCTTAGCAAGCTACTTTGCTAACTACTCAGCCAAGAAGTTAGCTAAGTAGTTAGCTTAGCAAGCTACTTGGCTAAAAGAATGGATATGGGTAATTTTGACCCATGTTGTGCATTAGAAGAGTAGTGACACAAAAAGGGATTTTATTAAAAAATGAAGAAAGGAAAACATAAAATTAGGATGTATGACGATCAAAACAAACTAATTGAGGAAAACCTGGAATAGTGAATGATGAAAATAATTTATTGCAAAGATATGGAACATAAAAACTCTGTGGGTCACTGTAGACCATGTTGTGCCTCAGAGGGTTAAAGACAACATGGAGAGTAATCAGTGTGTACCTGAGTTCTCTCTCTGCAGCAGCTCCACGTACACGTTGGTGACCATCAGCTCAGCTTTCAGTTCCTCCACCTGGCTCTCACTGTCCGTCACTGCGGCCTGAACGTTCCTCAGCTCCACCTTGAGCTCCACCACCATGTCTCTCAGAGCCCTCACCTCCGCCCAGATGTCAGGTGTGGTTGTCTTTGTGGTCTCCGTCTCCTTAAGCTCTCCCTGAGCTCCTGACCCACACAGAGCCAGCAGCAGCAGCAGCAAACCAACAGCCCTCATTGTTCAGTTCACACGTCTTCACAAAGGTGCAGAGGTCCAGTCAGCCCGCCTTATATCCTCTCCAGACTCCAAGGATCCTGTTTGGGATGACGTGTTCTAGTTTGGCCTCAGATGAGCCGATATGATCTGTGTGCAGGTGAGAAGATACCAGCTGCTGCAGGCTGCTGGAACACTTTGACCATGAACGCCTCTCATGCAGTCCCAGCTGAGCATACAGCGTGTTGATTAACACACACACAGACACACACTTGTCCTCATTATGTCCAGAAATGACAGAAAGTTGTCTCATGGTATTGAAATAATTCATATATATCTCTGTTTTGTTTTTGGTCCTCATTTAACAATAAAAACACAATAGTTGACACATGTACTACATGTAAACACACACAGTGGTTTATTATGATACACATCAATATATGACAGTAATAATAATATAATAATAATAATAATAATAATCAAATATTTTCAGTTTGAGTCACTGTCATTAATTTATCATTTATAACTTCTGAAAATAAAAGATTGTTCTCATATTGCAGTTTTTATTTTTGATAGAAACCAAATAATGTCTGAGGACTAAAAACAAACCAGAGATTAATATTAATTTTTTTAATACGGACCATGAGACGACTTTCTGTCATTCATGGACACATTATGATCTAATATGTATCATGAACCGGCTCATCGATCACAACAAAACAAGGGAGACCACACATGTATTTAAGTTATGAGGAAATAATGTTTATTAGATTAATTTAAACAACACAAAGAAACTTAATGATGTGAGTCAGTAAATCAGTGGTGAGGTGTGAGCAGGCATGCAATTCAATTATACTGGAAAAAAATAAAAATAAAAGTTTAAAACTGCCATTTTCTGTTAATATTTGTCATTAAATGTAATTTACTTTTTTTTAAATAATGGCATATGCACAAAAACACGAAAACCCTGTAAAATAATACAGTAAATTTCTGGAAAGACTTTTTTTCCCCCTTTTTTAAGTATAATAGAGATATTATTACTTTTACTTTATTCTATGACTTAATGTGAATTATGTTCCTTTCTTCTCCCACAGGCTGCACTGTTTGAAGCTGTAAAATATCCTGCCATATTTGAGGGTTCATTGCCAAAAAGGTCAAATTTTAAATATATCGATATGGGAATTCTTTCTCTCCTTAATATCGTCATCGGACCCAAAAATCCAGAATCGTATTTCTAAAGATATACAATCACTTTTGCATTATTAATTTGCAAGTTTTTTAAAAACACAAATGACAAATACACATTGGAAATAAAATCAGAGGCAGCAAACTACATCAGTAACTTGCTTTTACATTCTAATGGTCAAGTATTTACACATAAAAGCTGATCAATACAAAAAACACTCTGCTCACACACTGTAAACATGTTAAAATGTTCAAAGATGATGACCAGATTTCAGTAAATTGGACAAGTGTGATCCTATAACTAATCTGAATATGTAATCTACAAAAATACAGACTGTATGATAACCTGTGTTGTGTTTTTTCTTTCCACAACAAAAGATTTTTTATCATAATTATGGGGAAAATGCTTTGGAAAGCTGTTTTAGCAGGAAAACAACAGCCATGGTGAATAAATGTTCACGTTGAATCAACAGGGGGCGCTGTGGTTGTTACTCCCAGTTGCAAACTACTCACGAGGCTTATAATGGTGTCTGGAGGCAGCCCTCGTCTCACCAGTTCTTCTTTAAACTGGTGAAGAAAAAACAAGAGTAGTGGTGAGACTTTCAGATAGCAAACCTGCAGCAGGTGCAGTTGTCTGATGCTTTGATATGTGATTAGAAAAGAAGAGGCTTACCTGTGCTACGACCGTACTCCTGATGTAGTCGTCAGACAGTCGAGTGGAAGAGGAAAGCTTCATTCTCACAGCTAAAACAACTAGAAGCAGAGAGTCAACATGTCAATTCAGGCCACAATCAGGATCAAACTGACTCACTACAACATTTCCTCTGGGGAAATAGTGAAAGGGCCACTACTGCCGGTGTGTGTACACTATGATGAGATTCTTCAGAGATTTATAACAATTAATACTAGTAATGTTATGATACTATATAATATACAAGGAGCACACCTACAACAGGTATTCCTTTACAAGTATTTATTTATACAGCAACCTATGACCTTTAACCTCAAAATGTGTGTGTGAAACATGTGTATCTGGAGGAGTGTGTGGAATCTTCCACCACAGTGACAGCAGCCAGAGGTGGACAGACTGGAATTTCTGGCCTCGAACAGAAATCATTTTTGGCAAAACCATAATACCTATCATTGATCCGACTTCACTGTGAGCGTCCTGAGGTCTTCCTGAACGTCTACATATGTTTTTTGTGAAGAAAAATGAAGAAATAGCTTTGTAAGAGTGATCTGAAAAACTGTTAAATATGATTTTCTACAGAAATCTTCTTGTGTTTTTAATATGGGAGCCAATGAGGCCGTTGGTGCGTGTTAGTGGATCATCTGTGTGTCCTACGCCCAAACTATAACTCTGACAGCTTTACCAGAGGATTGTGAGGGAGAAGACTAATTTTCCTACATTGCTATGTATAAATTATTTCTGTAGAGTGGAATTTGCGGCCTGGAGCGCAGTTTTCAAATGTATTTTTTGACAATTTTTTCTCTCCCTCTACACTCTGGCGATGATGTCACACACTCTGACACGAACATTCCGTGCAATACACACCCATTATAATCTCAGAATTTCTCCAAAAATGATCATGGTCATTGAACAGGGATTGATAAAAAACTATATGACCTATCCAAACGTGGATTAATACACCGATACACAAGACTTGTGTCTACTGTTTAAAGTTTAAATGGAGTCTCTAGGTGAAATTATGCCGGAGAAGTAGACGTTTAAAAATCTCCAATTATTTGCTTTGAATGTTTGTTGTGGTTGGTATAACGATGGTTGTAGAAGCTATGGGTGCAGTTGTTGGTGTAGTTGTGGTCTCTGTTGCAACTAAAAACAGAAATTAATATTAAAGATAGATTTAAAGTCAGCTTTATCCCTGAAAGAAAATTAAAAATTTAAGAACAGGGAAGCGAAAGGTTCCACTCACCGTTTCCAACAGTCACAATGACACACCGTAGCTCAGAGTGATACTTGACTGAACTGTAGAGATAAATCAATATGGTAGCTTATTCACAACGTATTGTCACAAGTTATTTTTAGATATTTCAAGTGAGAAATTCTTTCTTTCCATGCACACACTCACAAACACACACACATACAGGCACACAGAGCCATAGACACACACACACACACACACACACACACACACACACATACAGGTTTAGGTTTATAGTGATTGACCTTACCTGTAAATGTTTGATATATTGAGAATATGTTTTTCTGTATATTCTGTGTTGTTCCTGTGGACCCCAGGAAGACTAGCTGGTTACTAAGGTACCAGCTAATGGGGATCCTTAATAAATAAACAAATACACAGGTACACAATGATCAGCACCCTCTCCATCACACAGTAGAAAGAGGGACAGATACAAAAAATCTTTCCTTCCACATGCCATCACACTGTGCAAAAATAAATAATAGTCTGGTTCATTACATACTGTCACTATGCACTTTGTTTTTTATGCACACTGTCCATTGCACCTTATTTGTTTCATAGCACCAACATTTTTATACTGTATATTCATATTTATTCTGCACTGGAATTCTATTCTACTCCTTAATACATACTCCTTCTTTAGACACTTTATTTTTTATTGTATTTTTATATTTTATTGCTTGAAGTATGCCTAGGTTGTTCTTTTTATTGAATTGTGTTGTCATTGTCTCTGTGTGTAATGCTGCTGCTACACTGTAATTTCCCAGCTTGGGATAAATAAAGTCTATCTATCTATCTATCTATCTATCTATCTATCTATCTATCTATCTATCTATCTATCTAAACACACACTCACAGGTACATATATTCTCACAAGGACGCACAAGCACACACATACAGGCACACAAAGTCATAGACACAGACACACACACACACACTCACAGGTACATATCTTCTCACAAGGACGCACAAACACACACTCCATCCATCCATTCTTGTCCGCTTATCCGGGGCCGGGTCGCGGGGGCAGCAGGCTAAGCAGGGCATTCCAGACGTCCCTCTCCCCAGCCACAACGTCCAGCTCCTCCTGGACCCCGAGGCGTTCCCAGGCCAGGAGAGAGATATAATCCCTCCACCGTGTTCTGGGTCTTCCCCGGGGCCTCCTACCAGTTGGACCTGGAACTCCTCTAACAGGAGGCGCCCGGGAGGATCCTTACCAGATGCCCAAACCTCCTCAGCTGGCTCCTTTAGAGGAGAAGGAGCAGCGGCTCTACTCTGAGCTCCCTCCGGATGTCTGAGCTCCTCCCCCTATCTCTAAGGCTGAGCCCAGCCACCCTACAGAGGAAGCTCATTTCAGCCGCTTGTATCCACGATGTTGTTCTTTCGGTCACTACCCAAAGTTCATGACCATAGGTGAGGGTTGGAACGTAGATGGAGCGGTAAATCGAGAGCTTTGCCTTCAGGCTCAGCTCCTTCTTCACCACGACGGTCCGGTACAACGCCCGCATCACTGCTGACGCCGCACCAAACCGCCTGTCCATCTCACGCTCCGTTCTACCCTCACTGCTGAACAAGACCCCCAGATACTGGAACTCCTTCTCTTGAGGCAGTACCTCTCTCCACCCAGAGGGGGCAGTACCTGTCTCCACCCAGAGGGGGCAGTACCTGTCTCCACCCAGAGGGGGCAGTACCTGTCTCCACCCAGAGGGGGCAGTACCTCTCTCCACCCAGAGGGGGCAGTACCTCTCTCCACCCAGAGGAGGAAGTACCTCTCTCCACCCAGAGGGGCAGTACCTCTCTCCACCCAGAGGGGACAGTACCTGTCTCCACCCAGAGGGGGCAGTCCACCGTTTTCACCCAGAGAACCATGGCCTCAGACTTGGAGGTGCTGCCTCAAAGGTGGTTCCCCTTCCAGGACACCACTCAGAGACTCCAAGAAGGCCGTGTACTCAGAACTGCATAAGAACAGACAACAGTCAGAGACCTTCTCCTCGCGACTTGCAGCCGCAAGGAGGCGACCCTCTCGTTTCTCGGGGAGAACTCCAACACAGCGGCGCTGTCGGCAGGTCAACGTGAATTCTTCGGGCTGAGCCCAGCCAAGCCCCGTGGACGAAGGCCCGGCCACCAGACGCTCGCCTGCGTGGTCCCCTCCCGGGTCTTGATCCAGGAGGGGGCCTCGGTTGACCCGTGCCGGGCGAGGTACTCTGATGTTCGTGGTCCCGCTTCATAAGGGTCTTTGAATGTCTCTTAGTGTGGCCCCTCCCCTGGGACCACTTTTCCTTGGGAGACCAGGAGCTGCTGCTCCCGACAACACAGCTCCCAGGGTCACTGGAGCACACAAACCCTCCACCATGATAAGGTGGAGATTCTTGGAGGAGGATTGTTTTCTATATATACTAAATATATTATTAAATGATTTGTATTGATTCATTGTTTATCTACTCAATATACCGTTATGAGGTTTAATTTGAATTGATCATGATTTTTATGTTAAATCTTGACCTGAAAAGTAACTAAAAATGAATGTAGTGGAGTAAAATGTGCAATATTTGCCTCAAAATGTAGTGAAGTAGAAGTATAAAGTTACATAAAATGGAAACTCTCAAAAAATTCATCAAAATTGTACTTAAGTACAGTACTTGAGCAAATGTACTTTACATTACTTTATTTTTGTATGAATTGAATAAAAGACTCTTCATTAGTGTGACTAAAACTCTCATGAACAATTTTTTTTGATTTTACTGTGAATTTTGGATTCCGATATTAATCATTTTTCTTCTCATGAGTTGAATAGATTTTCTCAGATGTTGATGTCATCTTTCTTTTCAAAGTCACACAACAATATAAATATTGATTGACTGACACATTTGGTCTCACAAAATAACGGGCCCTTTGAGAAACAAAATACAAAAGATTATAAAGATAACAAACTTAATGACAACTTGTGGGGAAGTATAGTATTAGATACATACACATACATACATACTTCGTTGAGACAGTAAAATATATGAGAACCATTAATTTGATTTCTCTGCAAGAATGAATTACCATATTTTCCAAATGTGAAACAACCTATTAAAGGTTCTTTATCTGAGACCACAAAGAATAAATGTCAAGAGTGAGTATTTAAAAAAGGAAAAACTGAAGTAAATGTTTTAGGACTATGTTTTATAGTATACTACACCATTGCCATATGAGAGTTCTCCATATATATGTTGCTTTGCCATAATCTTCACAAGAAAAGTGACTGAACGACAGGATGGATTGGGTGGCTCTCTCCATCTTCGTCCACAGATGGCGTCCATGTCAGGGTGTCATTTCCTGCACTGTCTGTCTGGTTTATGACAGCAGCTCAGAATCCCTTGAACAAACAGCAACAGAACATGTTTGGCAACCCGACCACAAATGAAGGAAAGTTTGTTTTGATTATTGTTTTGAGTCACATTCGTGGTCTAACCAGTTTGGCCTTTCAAGCTGTAATTCAGGAAAACCAATGGGGCGTACACATTATGTACTTGAACACTTTCTTTTGACCTTAAATGCATTTCAGCACATCACTACACAGTTGGTTGGTTACTTGTTGCCAAACCTGTCTTGTGTGTCAGTGTTGGAGTCAGACACAACAGATCAGAAACCTTATGCAACCATTTGTATATGTGACTAATGTCTTAAGGTGGATGAGTATCTCACCAGAGAACTTTCTGCACATGCACATTGTTTAAATTTGTTTGACTTTCTTGGAGATATTTGCTCTCTGTTTAGGTTCTAAATAGAGGCTGTAAAAATGCAAATCGTTCAAATTGTATACCATATGGAGACCCAATTTATTATATTATATTAATGACACTTGTGGGCACTTGGAAAACTGTTATACTGTTAAACTATATTTAAATTCCATTGAAATACATTCATCCAACTTGTGTTTTTTATTTATTTTTTAATGATGTTTAACATTATAACTGTGTTATTATGCTCAAAAGACATTTTTTAGTTGTTACCACTTCCTACCATGCTTGTGATGATTCCATAGCAGGATTATATAGATTTTATATATATTATATATTGTATTATTAGCACTCTTGCCTCACAGCAAGAGGGTTGCCGGTTTGACTCCCACCTGCGGTTCTTCTGTGTGGAGTTTGCATGTTCTCCCCATGTCAGCGTGGGTTCTCATTGTCCAAAAACAAGAGACTACACTCACGGTATTCTTTCTGAGTCTTCAATATCTCCAGTTCATCAGCCTTGTTGGGCAAAGAGTTGACTGAGGCTAAAATAACAATAATGCCTATATTTCAGATATGAGATGTGATATTTCTAAAGCTGGTGTGTAGAGTTCCCCTCTGGTGTCTGAACACAGAGAAGAGGTAGAGGGAGTCAGAGAAGGAGGAGAGGAACCGTCAGGGAGAACAAAGTGGATCATCTTCATAGATTTATTTCAATGTTGCTTTCATGTGATGACACAGCAGGGAAGTCAGATGCAGAATCTCATTATTTGGTACATGCAGTAAATCACAGTGTAGCCAATAAGGAGTCAGACAGCAGCTGAAGGATCCTCACAGTGTGAAGAGGAGGGAGCCACTGAAGGTGTTCTGCTTGTTTGTATCGTCATAGAGAGAATAGCCTGATGGGAGAACCAGGTGGATTTCATCTCCTGCCATCAGCTCCAAGACAACAGAGTTAGTCACATATTCAAGACCTGCCTCTTCCTTATACTCCCCGTTCCACATGATCATCAGGTTGTTCTTGTACACCTGTACACCCATGGTACCTGTTTGGTGGCCACTCAGAGTGAACTGGAAGTAGTAGACCCCTCTGACTGGAGCTGTGAAGAAACCTACAGAGCAGAAAATGAAAAACTGTAACAAATGTAGATTAACATGAGTAAACATGTTGATGTGAGCTGCAGTAAATTACCTGTAGATGGATTGTAAGCATCGCCGATGTTGGTGAAGACTCTGCTGTATTTCAGTGTGATGGCTGTGTTGAACGGTCCAACATGTCCTGAATCAGTCAGAGCTGTGTAAAAGGCCACCTTCCTCTCTGAGAACAGAACAAAGTCAGTGTAAGTCATTAAACTTCACCTGGACTATATATATATGTATATATATATATATATATATATATATATAGATAGTGTGTGTGTGTGTGTGTGTGTGTACAACCATCACCTGTATTTTCTCTCTCCAGCGTCTCGATCCTGGACTCGCTGCTGCTCAGTCTGGTCTGCAGCTCTGGAGTTGATGCAAAGACAGTGAATTACAGAGCAGCACACTGTTAACATGGACAACACATTATTTACACTAGTTTGACCCTCATTTTACTTTAGAAATACACTGAAAACTGTTGTAAATATCCATGACGCCACAAAAGTTGTCTAAAATAAAACAGAGCGATCATTTACTGACAAAGACAGAAAATGTTCAAATTTCTTTCTGTTTTTTTTCCTTTTCTACACCATCCCAACTTTATTGTATATGAAACCTTTAACAGCGTTAAATATTGTGGTTAAAACAACAACAAAAAAGCTTGATGACTCGATGTCATTACATTACATTACAATACATATCATTTAGCAGACGCTTTTGTCCAAAGCGACTTACAATAAGTGCATTCAACCTGATGGTACTAGACATAGACCATAGGAATTGAGTAAGTACAGAACTTTAAGAGCTAACTGTCATTGCTAAGGAGTGCTATATGTTAAAGAAGGAAAGAAGAGAAAAGAATATGAAGTTTTTTTTTTTTTTTTTTTTTTTTTATATATCTGTTAGGTGACCATGATTTAACCGAGGTATTGTTGGAAGAGATAGGTCTTCAGCCTGTGGCGGAAGATGTCCAGGCTGTCTGAGGTCCTGATGTCGGTGGGGAGCTCGTTCCACCATTTGGGAGCCAAGACAGAGAAAAGTCTGGAAGTGGTTTTGAGGCGAGTTGACCCACGCAGGGTGGGAGTCGCCAGCTGTTTGGCTGATGCAGAGCGGAGAGGGCGGGCAGGGGTGTAGAGTTTGACAAGGTCCTGGATGTAAGTAGGACCTGAACCGTTAGCAGCAGAGTACGCCAGAGCTAGAGTCTAGAAGCGTATCCGCGCAGCCACCGGTAGCCAGTGGAGGGAGCGGAGGATGTCAGTGAAATACCTGCGTTCTCTGTTTCTAGGTGACTTGTTTTGCTCTCGGTGGCAGTCAGTCGAGTTTCCAAAGACATCAGGTCTGCAGCTTGGACTGAAAAACAGAAGAAGTTTGATTTATTGTTCATAATTATTGTAAGTTCATCAGAGCACTGAAACACTTCATCACCTGCATTTTCTCTCTCCAGCGTCTTGATCCTGGACTCACTGCTGCTCAGTTTGGTCTGCAGCTCTGGAGTTGATGCAAAGACAGTGAATTACACAGCAGCACACTGTTAACATGGACAACACATTATTTACACTAGTTTGACCCTCATTTTACTTTAGAAATACACTGAAAACTGTTGTAAATATCCATGACGTCACAAAAGTTGTCTAAAATAAAACAGAGCGATCATTTACTGACAAAGACAGAAAATGTTCAAATTTCTTTCTGTTTTTTTTTCTTTTCTACACCATCCCAACTTTATTGTATATGAAACCTTTAACAGCGTTAAATATTGTGGTTAAAACAACAACAAAAAAGCTTGATGACTCGATGTCAGTGAAATACCTGCGTTCTCTGTTTCTAGGTGACTTGTTTTGCTCTCGGTGGCAGTCAGTCGAGTTTCCAAAGACATCAGGTCTGCACTTTGGACTGAAAAACAGAAGAAGTTTGATTTATTGTTCATAATTATTGTAAGTTCATCAGAGCACTGAAACACTTCATCACCTGCATTTTCTCTCTCCAGCGTGTCGATCCTGGACTCACTGCTGCTCAGTCTGGTCTGCAGCTCTGGAGTTGATGCAATGACAGTGAATTAAAGAGCAGCATGCTGTTAACATGCACAACACATTATTTACACTAGTTTGACCCTCATTTTACCTCAGAAACACACTGACGACTGCTGTAAATATCCATGACACCACAAAAGTTGTGGCATTGTCTAAAATAAAACAGAGCGATCATTTACTTATCCTTTGTGAAATATATTCAAAAAGGAAAACTTTACAAAGACAGAAAATGTTCAAACTGATAAACTTTTATTTCTCTAAATTTCTTTCTGTTTTTTTTCTTTTCTACAGCGTCCCAACTTTAATGTATATGAAACCTTTAACAGCTTTAAATATTTTAGTTAAAACAACAACAAAAAAACATGATGTTTGTCAGTGAAAAACCTGCGTTCTCTGTTTCTAGGTGACTTGTTTTGCTCTCAGTGGCAGTCAGTCGTGTTTCCAGAGACTTCAGGTCTGCAGCTTGGACTGAAAAACAGAAGAAGTTTGATTTTGTTTGTGAATTATTACATGACAACAGTGTAACATAGATATATCCATGTCCATCTTTATATAGATTTCAGTGCACTGACACACTTCATCACCTGTATTTTCTCTCTCCAGAGTCTCGATCCTGGACTTGCTGATGAGAATTTCATCCTCGCTGCTGCTCAGTCTGGTCTGCAGCTCTGGAGTTGATGCAATGACAGTGAATTACATAGCAGCACGCTCTTAACATGCACAACACATTATTTACAGCAGGTTGACCTGCTCATTTTATCCAAAAAAAAAAAAAAAAATACACTAAAAACTGTTGTAAATATCCATGACAACTTAACCCTTTGATGCACAACATATTGACCCCCCCTTCTAATACACAACATGCATTGTGTAATGTGCAAAAATTACCCACATTCATTCATTAACTAAGTATTTAGCTAAGTAGCTAACTTAGCAAGCTACTTTGCAAAATACTTAGCCAAGAAGTTAGCTAAGTAGTTAGCTTAGCAAGCTACTTTGCTAACTACTTAGCCAAGAAGTTAGCTGAGTAGTTAGCTTAGCAAGCTACTTTGCTAACTACTCAGCCAAGAAGTTAGCTAAGTAGTTAGCTTAGCAAGCTACTTAGCTAACTACTTAGCCAAGAAGTTAGCTAAGTAGTTAGCTTAGCAAGCTACTAAGCTAAAAAATGGATATGGGTCATTTTTGACCCATGTTGTGCATTAGAAGAGTAGTGACACAAAAAGGGATTTTATTAAAAGCTGAATAAAGAAAAACATAAAATTAGGATGTATGATGATCAAAACAAACTAATTGAGGAAAACCTGGAATACTGAATGATGAAAATAATTTATTGCAAAGATATAGAACATAAAAACTCTGTGGGTCACTGTAGACCATGTTGTGCCTCAGAGGGTTAAAGACAACATGGAGAGTAATCAGTGTGTACCTGAGTTCTCTCTCTGCAGCAGCTCCACGTACACGTTGGTGACCATCAGCTCAGCTTTCAGTTCCTCCACCTGGCTCTCACTGTCCGTCACTGCGGCCTGAACGTTCCTCAGCTCCACCTTGAGCTCCACCACCATGTCTCTCAGAGCCCTCACCTCCGCCCAGATGTCAGGTGTGGTTGTCTTTGTGGTCTCCGTCTCCTGAAGCTCCCCCTGAGCTCCTGACCCACACAGAGCCAGCAGCAGCAGCAGCAAACCAACAGCCCTCATTGTTCAGTTCACACGTCTTCACAAAGGTGCAGAGGTCCAGTCGGCCCGCCTTATATCCTCTCCAGACTCCAAGGATCCTGTTTGGGATGACGTGTTCTAGTTTGGCCTCAGATGAGCCGATATGATCTGTGTGCAGGTGAGAAGATACCAGCTGCTGCAGGCTGCTGGAACACTTTGACCATGAACGCCTCTCATGCAGTCCCAGCTGAGCATACAGCGTGTTGATTAACACACACACAGACACACACTTGTCCTCATTACGTCCAGAAATGACAGAAAGTTGTCTCATGGTATTGAAATAATTCATATAAATCTGTTTTGTTTTTGGTCCTCATTTAACAATAAAAACACAATAGTTGACACATGTACTACATGTAAACACACACACAGTGGTTTATTATGATACACATCAATATATGACAGTAATAATAATATAATAATAATAAAATATTTTCAGTTTGAGTCACTGTCATTAATTTATCATTTATAACTTCTGATAATAAAAGATTGTTCTCATATTGCAGTTTTTATTTTTGATAGAAACCAAATAATGTCTGAGGACTAAAAACAAACCAGAGATTAATATTAATTTTTTTAATACGGACCATGAGACAACTGTCTGTCATTCATGGACACATTATGATCTAACATGTATCATGAACTGGCTCATAGATCAAAACAAAACAAGGGAGACCACACATGTATTTAAGTTATGAGGAAATAATGTTTATTAGATTAATTTAAACAACACAAAGAAACTTAATGATGTGAGTCAGTAAATCAGTGGTGAGGTGTGAGCAGGCATGCAATTCAATTATACTGGAAAAAAATAAAAATAAAAGTTTAAAACTGCCATTTTCTGTTAATATTTGTCATTAAATGTAATTTACTTTTTTTTAAATAATGGCATATGCACAAAAACACGAAAACCCTGTAAAATAATACAGTAAATTTCTGGAAAGACTTTTTTTCCCCTTTTTTAAAGTATAATAGAGATATTATTACTTTTACTTTATTCTATGACTTAATGTGAATTATTTTCCTTTCTTCTCCCACAGGCTGCACTGTTTGAAGCTGTAAAATATCCTGCCATATTTGAGGGTTCATTGCCAAAAAGGTCAAATTTTAAATATATCGATATGGGAATTATTTTTCTCTTTAATATCGTCATTGGACCCAAAAATCCAGAATCGTATTTCTAAAGATATACAATCACTTTTGCATTTTTAATTTGCAAGCTTTTTAAAAACACAAATAACAAATACACATTGGAAATAAAATCAGAGGCAGCAAACTACATCAGTAACTTGCTTTTACATTCTAATGGTCAAGTATTTACACATAAAAGCTGATCAATACAAAAAACACTCTGCTCACACACTGTAAACATGTTAAAATGTTCAAAGATGATGACCAGATTTCAGTAAGTTGGACAAGTGTGATCCTATAACTAATCTGAATATGTAATCTACAAAAATACAGACTGTATGATAACCTGTGTTGTGTTTTTTCTTTCCACAACAAAAGATTTTTTATCATAATTATGGGGAAAATGCTTTGGAAAGCTGTTTTAGCAGGAAAACAACAGCCATGGTGAATAAATGTTCACGTTGAATCAACAGGGGGCGCTGTGGTTGTTACTCCCAGTTGCAAACTACTCACGAGGCTTATAATGGTGTCTGGAGGCAGCCCTCGTCTCACCAGTTCTTCTTTAATCTGGAGAAGAAAAAACAAGAGTAGTGGTGAGACTTTCGGATAGCAAACCTGCAGCAGGTGCAGTTATCTGATGCTTTGATATGTGATTAGAAAAGAAGAGGCTTACCTGTGCTACGACCGTACTCCTGATGTAGTCGTCAGACAGTCGAGTGGAAGAGGAAAGCTTCATTCTCACAGCTAAAACAACTAGAAGCAGAGAGTCAACATGTCAATTCAGGCCACAATCAGGATCAAACTGACTCACTACAACATTTCCTCTGGGGAAATAGTGAAAGGGCCACTACTGCCGGTGTGTGGACACTATGATGAGATTCTTCAGAGATTTATAACTATTAATACTAGTAATGTTATGATACTATATAATATACAAGGAGCACACCTACAACAAGCATTCATTTACAAGTATTTATTTATACAGCAACCTATGACCTTTAACCTCAAAATGTGTGTGTGTGAAACATGTGTATTTGGAGGAGTGTGTGGAATCTTCCACCACAGTGACAGCAGCCAGAGGTGGACAGACTGGAATTTCTGGCCTCGAACAGAAAGCATTTTTGGCAAAACCATAATACCTATCATTGATCCGACTTCACTTTGAGCGTCCTGAGTTCTTCCTGAACGTCTACATATGTTTTTTGTGAAGAAAAATGAAGAAATAGCTTTGTAAGAGCGATCTGAAAAACTGTTAAATATGATTTTCTACAGAAATCTTCTTGTGTTTTTAATATGGGAGCCAATGAGGCAGTTGGTGGTGTTGGTGGATCATCTGTGCGTCCTACGCCCAAACTATAACTCTGACAGCTTTACCAGAGGATTGTGAGGGAGAAGACTAATTTTCCTACATTGCTATGTATAAATTATTTCTGTAGAGTGGAATTTGCGGCCTGGAGCGCAGTTTTCAAATGTATTTTTTGACAATTTTTTCTCTCCCTCTACACTCTGGCGATGATGTCACACACTCTGACACGAACGTTCCGTGCAATACACACCCATTATAATCTCAGAATTTCTCCAAAAATGATCATGGTCATTGAACAGGGATTGATAAAAAACTATATGACCTATCGAAACGTGGATTAATACACCGATACACAAGACTTGTGTCTACTGTTTAAAGTTTAAATGGAGTCTCTAGGTGAAATTATGCCGGAGAAGTAGACGTTTAAAAATCTCCAATTATTTGCTTTGAATGTTTGTTGTGGTTGGTATAACGATGGTTGTAGAAGCTATGGGTGCAGTTGTTGGTGGTCTCTGTTGCAACTAAAAACAGAAATTAATATTAAAGATGAATTTTTAATTTTCTTTCAGGGATAAAGCTGACTTTAAATCTAAGAACAGGGAAGCGAAAGGTTCCACTCACCGTTTCCAACAGTCACAATGACACACCGTAGCTCAGAGTGATACTTGACTGAACTGTAGAGATAAATCAATATGGTAGCTTATTCACAACGTATTGTCACAAGTTATTTTTAGATATTTCAAGTGAGAAATTCTTTCTTTCCATGCACACACTCACAAACACACACACATACAGGTTTAGGTTTATAGTGATTGACCTTACCTGTAAATGTTTGATATATTGAGAATATGTTTT